>NC_058132.1:555356356-555380997 GCF_016433145.1 Gracilinanus agilis | reverse complement strand
TTTATCTTTATCTCTCTCTCTCTCTCTCTCTCTCTCTCTCTCTCTCTCTCTCTCTCTCTTTCTCTCTCTCTCTCTCTCTGGAGAACATGAATGCAGTCTACCTCTACTACCACAAATTATGCAGTCAAGTTTTCTCAACTGTAGTGTGATAGATAAGACTTGCCCTGGGGAAATCACATTTATGATCATGGAATCAATCCTTCCAGGTAAGTATAATCAATAGGTTTTCAATAAGATTAAAATTGAGTAAGTTTTCAGAGCAGTAAAGCATTTTAATCTCTATAACTAGGATAAATTTCTTAATCTTTGGTGATAAACAACAAGGTGCAAGATTGTAAGATTGTGTTGCAGTACTCAATTTGAGAATTTCTATACTTCTGGACAACTCCGTTTCTCAGTATAGAGGATAAATAGAAGACTAATGGTTGCATTCATATAGGGAAATACTAAGCATGGAAACTTCCTCTATCAATACAGATTGACATTTTCACATCTGAAAAACTTAGAAAATTGCCTAAACAACTGAGAGACTGGGACTTTCCTAGAATCACATAAATAATATGTATTCAAGATGAAACTTGAATCTAGGTCTTTTTCTCCTGAGGCTAGATCTCTATCCACCATACTCCTCAGTGTATAAATATGTCTTTTCAAAGTATTCCCTCAATGAAAAAAAGATTTGTGGACATATCGACTAGGAAAAAATCTCCCAAACATTTGGGGGTGGTGGTGGATGTTTTATAGTATGATGATTTCCAAATCTTATAAGCTTACAAGGAATTTTTCTGACAGCGCTTTCATATAGTGAGACACATCAGTGAAAATGGCCTTTCCCAATTTTCTATATTCCTTTTTTTGTATTTTCTGATTCATGGCAATTTGTTTTCTTCATTGCAATGGTTAACAACTGTTTCCTTTGGGGAATTGACTCTACTATGACAAAGTCTTGTGACTAGAGTTCAATGAAAGACAGCAAATTTAGAAAGAGAAAGGGTTCTGGTAAAATGAGTATGGAGACTAATTCTAATTATGGAAGTTTATCATAATCTACATCTTCTGTCAGTAAAATCAGTAAGAGAGAAGTGAAATTACTAGAAAGGTCATCCAATTTCTGAGAAGCATAAAGATCTTCACACTTCCCCAGTTCTTCCTTTAGTGGAATGTATTCACATTACCTCCAAATTGATTATGGAATTTCCTGGGACCAGAGCCTTCTTCTTATGTTAGTATCATGTTACTAACTAGCTAGACTATTTTCCTTCAACTCCTTTTCCAGCCCCTGCACCAATCCTGATTCTAGAATCATGAACCTTGATCAAATCAACTTTACTATTATTCCTGAGTGGGATGTGTCAGTCTACTCGCTGTTGGCCCCATTTACTATGACTATAACTCTGGATGAAAATGCCTCTCCCTGGCCACTAATACTTTTTATTTGTTATCTCCTTTAACAGAAGATATCTTTGATTTTGTATCTATATGCCCAATCATTTAGCACATTCATTTCTTGGTACATAGTAACAACTTAGTGATGTTTTTTTCATTGATTCATCCATTCAATATATTAACATCCTAGATGAAATGCAGATATAGGACTATGGGAGAAACTGGTATTTGTTTGGCTGAAAATAAAATCCATCTAGCCAATCTTTTTTCAAACTTTTCTGAAACACATATCCATAAACTAAGATTGTGAGTTTTTAATTAATGAAGTTCCACGCCAAAGCAATTCTTCCTGTTTATTTCATGAAGAATGATAAATGGGGGAATTACTTTGTAGCTACCTCTTATATCTGTCTGCCTAATTGCTATTTATCTTCATATTCTTTCATCCTGCATTGTCTGTTCACATTGTTTACTGGTACAAAGCAGAATTTAACTCCTGAATGGGTGAAACATTCAAAGGCTGAACTCTAAACATTTTAATTATCTCCTTAATGTGCTTGTCTAAAAAAAGACATTTTCCAACTTTAAATATAGCTTTAAATTAAGGCAGAGGAAGCAAGGTTTTAAGTAAGTATCTTTTATTAGGTTAATTTTAGTTTTGACAGCCTGTGGCTATTATCTAATTATAGAGAGTTGCCTAAAACAGAAACTCATTACTATGAACATTAACAAGGTACATTCCTCAAACTCTGTTTTTTTTTTTTTGAACAAAATTGCATAACATGAGTTCTCAGTTAAGGATCAGAAATTTTATCACTTATATAGAAATAGTCTACTAGTCAATTTGTATCAAAGTAATATATCATAAGGGTGTTGATACATTGAAATGACAATATCTTCCAATACCAAGTTTGAACATTCTTGATTGCCAGGTTTCTTCAATTCCTGGAGATCATCTAAGTGGCTGGTTTTACCATAAAACAATATGTCCTCTCACATAATACCTTGGTCTGAGGAATTCCATACTGTAATCATCCTCATTAAATATATAATTCCATGCTATAATATAATTCCAATAGAATATAATTCCATGCTATATAATCATCCTTTTAAAATCTCCATTAGATTACTGTAATATTGTATATTACATCTAATTTTAAGATTATATTTAGGAAAAACAATTCATATAGGTTTTGTTGTTATTTTTGTTTTTAGAGCGTCTAAGAAGTATAGGATTTAGGTTAGGTTAGAAAGCAGAAGCGATGTAAAAGACCTAAGGGATTTCAGTGGGCTTAAAATTCAACATGATTCAAGTGTAGAGAGGCGATCAAAAAATTTAATACTTTATCTGACTAAATCAATAGAACTATAAAATCTAGAAAGGAGAAAGTGGCAATCATCCCATGGTCTCTGACTCATCTCATATTACCTTCATTTCTGGACACACAGACATAGCCACATACAAGTGTACATATATATGTATATTTAGCATTTTAGCAGAATCATTGACAAATAGTGGAAATGGCAGAGAAGAATTACTAAAGTGGGTGAGGGGTCTCAAATACATGTTATTTGTGGATTGATTGAAGTAACTAGAGTTATTTAGCCTGGGAAAGAGAAGATCTGCAAACATATAATGGATTATCATAGAGAAGGGAGATGTTATTTATTATTCTTGGTCCCAGAGGGCAACTACAACCAATGAGTATAAATTATAAGGAGGAAGATTACAATTCTAGAAAAGGAAGAATTTACTAGTATTAAGAACTTCCCCAGAATAGAATTTACTGGGATTGAGTTCTCTGTCAGTGACAATTTTTATGCAGAGGCTAGATGGCCACTTTTTGAGTATGTTGTAGAAAGAATTCATTTTTTTGATAGGGAAAAGACTAAATGGCTTTGGAAAATTTTCCAATCTTGAAATTTCTTCATTCAATGATCCATCTTTTAGAAGTTAAATATATTGTATATCTATAATACCTGATGCTGGAAACTCTGAGGTTGGTGCATTGAGTTCAAGAGGTCTGAACTACAGAAGATCTAAAGCCAACTGAGAATTCTTACTGTCTAGTAGCAATATGGTGAACCTTTGGGAGCAGAGGGCAACCAATCTGCCTAAAGAAGGCTGAAGCAACCCAAGTCTATAAGAGAGATGGTAAAAATCTTTTGAGCCAATCAATATTGAGATCTGGTCTGTGAGAGTCTGCTGTACTTCTAGAGAAGGGGAAAAGGAAGGAAGGAATGAACAAATTAAAAAACAAAGGAAGGAAGGAAGGGAGGGAGGAAGGAAGTGCTATAACTAGCATTTGATTGATTAAAGATTCAACTCTCCTCTTTTGTCTTATTTTCCTTTAGTAGATTCACAAAGTTTTTCTAAAGTAACAGGGAATAATTAACCTCAAAGTTTACTTGTATTATATTCTTATAAGAATATTAATAATGATAATCAATCAATGGACATATATTGAATATTTTACCATGTGCTAGGTATTGGGAATACTAAGAAAAGCAAATATCCTTCCCACAAGGTGCTTAGTAGGAAAAAATTGCAAATAAATTATTAGTTATAGCCAGAGCAACTCGATGGTAACCTTAGAAAGCTCTAGAAGATGGTAGACCTTCTTCAGAAGGTAACATTTGAGTTGAATCTAGTAGCCAGGAATTTTAAGAAGTGGAGGAGAGGGAGGATCAAATTACAGGCAAAAAGACTGTAGTTTGGGGATAGAGAGTATCCTGTGTGAGAAAAAGCACTTTGGCTAGTATGATTGCATTGTCAAAGGGAAAGAGGAATAAAGTATATGAAGAATGGGAAGGCAGGAGGTAATATTAATATACCATGTAATATAATATATAATAATACAATTAATATATAATACAATAGCAATAATATATAATTATTGGTACTCCTTTACTAGCATTTCAGGAAATCTTAGAATTTCAGAGATGGAAGGGGCCTCAGTGGTCATCTAGTTTAATTTACTAGAAAAAAAAAGCAATTCCCTCTACAAGATACCTCATAACTGGTATTTACCCTTTGCTTATAGAACTCCAATATGGGGGAGTCTACTTCCTTCAAAGGAGGAGATATTTTTTTCAGAGATGTTATCAATAGAAAGGTGGATTCTTCTCACAAAATTAAAGTGATTACTACAAATAAAAATGTATTTTATTCACGCTAAACAAGCAACCATGAGAAATATAAAATGTTGAATAGGAAATCAAATAAGATTCCTCTTATGAAATAGTTTCTTTCCATATCCAAAAAATCTCCCAAAATTTCATGAGTGTTTTGTAACTGAAACATTCAGATGAAGTTTTCAAAACTTTCCTATTAAACACTTAGGGAATTTTGCTTCATTAAGGCAAATTGATTTTTTGACTTAATTAAGGCAAAAATTAATTTTTATATCTCAAGATAGTTTTAAAAATTTTATCATTGTACCCAAGCATTGAAATCCATATTTCATAAAGCAATTTTATTTTTCTTTCCCACATCCATTGAAGGGTGAATGGGATTGTCTATAAAATCTTGTCATTCTCAGATTCTTAATTGAATTGTGTATATAATCAGAATATGAACCTAATGTGTTTGCTGTGTGAAAATTAAAGACATTATTATAATAGACATAATGGAGTTAATACATTGGGACCTTTTTCTTGTTACTGAAATTTTAACTTGTTGATCCCAAAGGCAAAGAGAAGGAAAAGTTGTAGAGATAAATGCTAGATAAAGATAATTGTTTGCAATCCTCATGATTCAAGGAAAGAGGAATACATTTTAAATTAATTAAATAAAGGACCAATGACAATGAATGAATCATTTTTAATCTCAAGGGTTTAATTTTTTGTGTAATTTAGTACAGAGATGTCAAACATTTGGCACATAGTCTGCAAGTATCCCGCAACATTCTTGAATGTGCCTGAACCACATTAAAATGCAATTGGAAATATTTGATGACAAAAAAATAAAGATATAATGAAGAAATATTACATTTTAAAACCAGAAATGTAGGGTTTTGTGGCTTTTTTTTCTGTTTGACACTACTGATGAAAGGTTTTCATTCATTCATTTAGTAGTCCATGAGCGGTACCCCACATAGAAGAAAATAGAAAATGACTATGAGACAAGGACTTTACTGTCAATAGCTCCAAAATCCAGCAGAGGAATTTAAAGTGCTATAGACAGGCAGGTTTGAAAGACTCCTCTAAGCTTAAGAAAGCTTTTTACAGAAGCACCCCCACCCCTATCCCAAAATAATAACTTCAAAAAATTTCTTATTTTTGCAATCATATCTTCCCATATGATTCCCTGTGTATTTTCATACTATTAGGCCTTAGGCAATTGTGTAGAAACAGCTTTTTAAAACAGTTTGTTTGTTTGTTTTTGCTGTTTTAGAAGTTGCATTGTGCTTGAAATTAGAAGACCTGGGTGTAAGTAATGTCTCTTCTACTTTTTAGCTGTGTGACTATAGAAATATCTGATAACCTCTCTTAGTCTCAGTTAATTCTCTGAACAATAAATATGATAAGACTTGCATTAGTTACCTCAGAGGATTCTTGGTTGGAAAATGTTGTTTAAATTGTAAGATGGTATGTAATTGTGAGGCAGGAAAGCTATTTTACTCAGGTGAGCCTTTGATTTGGTCTTCTTTCTTCTGAGGGACTTCCTTCAATAATAACTATCTTGAATAGTGCATAGTTAAGGATTATGGTTTCTCTTTTGAAAGATTTTAACTTCAAGGGCTGCTGACTTGAGTTCTGCTATTGCTCAAAGGAATGTTTGGGAGCATGTTCTTTGGCCACCTCTGCTGGTCTATTTTCATGCTTTCCAGTTCTCCCCTGTCCTTTTCAGATAAAGTGTTCTTGATCTCACCCTGGACCTTTGTTTTTCAGTGCCACAGTGTGAGAAACTATATTAAAATGTAATATCTATTAGCATTATCAGAAAATATCCTTCTCTCTTTATAGTAGAATGAATTTATTTATACTCTTGACATTTCAAAAGGGTGCAAAAGTCATTGGAAGAGGATTTCAGTTTATTCTTCTCAGTTCTAGAGGACAGAATTAGGACCTTACTGTGGGGCAAAGGTGTGGGGAGTAGAAGTTACAGGGAATCAGATTTTGACATAATATAAATAAGTGTTGTAATAATTAATGAGAGCCAGTAACCAATGTTTGATAGAAGGGAGAGAGAGAGTCTATGTGGTGAGTCTCTCTTCCAGCTCTCCCCTGGGGCTGATTATACACTGGGAGACTTTAAGGGGGTGTCACCCCAAAACTGGGTGACCTGGATGGTCATGCCACCCCACAGGAATTGGAAGTGTGGCTTCCCTATAAGATGAGGTATGTAGTACCCCAATCTGATTTTGAATAAGGACAGGGTTCACACAAACCTCTTCCCAGTCAGTTAATTTCACAGTGGCTTCAAGATGGAAGCAGCCAGACCAAGCTGTGGTTCCCCTCTCCCTTGTTGTCTCTCAGGTACTCTGGAACACTATCTGACTGATGAATGGCTTTTATTAATCACAATTCAGGGATTGGGGAAAGGGGTGAAGGGCAGAGGGATTTTGGGGTGCCCTTTTCATTATTGCTATGGGGTCCATCACTTGGGTGGGATCCCCAGTCATTCCCTCACCCAAGCTTCTCCCCTCGCTCCTTCTCCTTCTGTTTTTCTATTTCTATCCTTTTTCTATAATTTTAAGGTTTGACTGAAAAAGGTTCTCTCAGCAAGGTTGGGAATGGGAGAAGAAGAGTAAGAGATTGCTCCCAAAATGGAGTCCAAACTTAGCTGACTCAATGGTTTAAGTCTTGATGGGTGAGGTGAGAAGGAATGGCTTTGACCAGGGAATCAGGGTTTCATTTTCCAAAGAAAGATCCTCAGGAAGCCCTCAGGACTGGATCTGAGCTGGGATGTCCTCCTCCTCTCTCCTCACAGTCCTCTGCTGGAAGCTCTCTCCTCTGCTTCCTTTCCAGGAGAAATACCCAGAATTCTCTCTTGTCTCAACTGTCACCAACTGTCAGCAACTGCCTTCTCTCTGGCTCCTTTTGTCCCATCCCCATTGTGCAATTCCTTTCCTTACAGAATTTCTTGTATATGAGAACTGTCCTTAAATAAAATGGACTGTCCCATGAGACCATGAGATCTCTCAGTCACTGTAATGTTACCAAAAAACTTAATTGAGCACTTCTCAGGGATACTATAGAGCAGTGATGGTGAGCCCTGGGTGCCAAAGATGGCATGCAGAGTACTCTCTGTGGGCATGCAGCCAACCTCCTGCCTCCCCCCCATCTTGAGTTCAGTACTAGAAAGGCAGAGAGACTTGGGCACAGCTTCTCCCCTCCCCCTCTCCACCATGCTTGATGACATTTTTTCACTTCATTCCCCTTCTCTTCCCAGCAGTCCAATGGGAGAGCTTCCTCTCTTCTCTATTTGGGGCATGGGGTCTACCCAGCACTTTGGGGGGGAGAGGTATGGCAATTGGTCACTGAGGAGGACAGGCATGAGCACTAGGTCTGGGGGGTCTGGGGGAGTGGGGGCTGGCACTCCATCTTTAAAAGGTTTGCCATCATTGCTATAGAGAATACTTAATCCAGGTAGAGGTTAAAATAAATAACCTCTAGTAGTCCCCTCTAAATTTCTATAACTGAAGGACAAGTTTCAGCATTTATAGACTATGATGGAATATTTCTAGTACGTTTCTATCTGAAGAGTTCCCATAAATCTCTTTAATTGCTCTTCAGGATGAAAGAGAGAAGATAGTAATTCCTAAGTTTGAGCACTTATTGATCGATTCTCAAGGTATCTAAAAGAAGAGTATTCTGAAGGCACAGAAAAACAAAACAAAAGATGGGTCTTATAATTATCAAAAGAGGTGGCCAAGAGAATATTAACAACTACTTTCACATCTCTACAAAAGTTTTAAAAGAAAAATCTACATAATATATTGCAGGCATCCTTGATGACAATATAAAAAAGACAAAGGAAAGCTTTTGCAAGAGATTTTCTATTGCAAAGAACATCAGCACAGTCATATAGTTGACAAAGATGCAAAGAATATGAGATCTTACTACTCTTATTGTTTGTTTACTACCAAGAAGCATTTGTTTCAGTAGAGAAAATGACATCTTAAAGACTTTGCTACAACAAGATATCTCCTATTTATTTGTTTGAATCAAATTTTATTCCTTAAAAAATAACAAAAAATTTTAAAGCTTTAAAATTAAAAAAAATACTTAATTGGTTATTTTGTATGGCTATGAGTCATGGAACATTATGTCCTTGAAGAACAGAAGTCGAGGGTTGCCAAAAGGACTAGGGTGGTGGACATGAGTCGGCTGTAGGACATTACAAACCAAGAATTACACAAGAGAAGTAAAATGATGATTCATAACAGAAAAAGACAAATTTGTTATATGATGAGGATGAGGGATAACTGATAGAAAACCAACATGTTCTAATGGTTAAGAGTAATATTATAGATTTTGAGGAAATCTGCTGAAACATTGAGTTTCCTGTGAACTATTCTTGAGAGGGTATATAAATGAGCTACACAGGATGGGGGAGACATTAATGAGGTGTGGTATACAAGATTGAAAGTCATCCCCATTTCAATGAGATTGTACAATCCACAAAGTATTTAAATATTATTTTCTCCTAATTTTCATTATTTATAGCTTAAGTTAGGAATTGAAAAGTAAAAATGTGGTCAAGTCTATACTGTTTTTATATTGACTTCAGTTTTATCACATAAAATGAGGATAAAAGCATCCCTTCTTGAGGGTTGTTGTGAGGATAAAAGGAGATAATGTCTTTAAAGCACTTTGTCAACTTTAAAGTATTATATAAATGATATCTATATTATTGTTGTTATTATTATTAACTTTTTTATTTCTGCCATAATGTAATATTTTAGCTACAAGTAGAAGTGGTCCAAATAGCAATATCTTTTGTTTTGGGACAGCTATATTTCACAGTGGATAGAGTACAAGGCCCAGAGTCAGGAAGACCTGAGTTCAAATATGACCTCAGGCATTTCCTAGTTGTATGACCCTGGCAAAGTCAATTAGTGCAGTTTGCCTCAGGTTTCCTCATCTACAAAATTAGCTGAATAAGAAAATGCCAAACCACTCTAGTATCTCTGCTAAGAAAGCCACAAATAGAGACCTGATAAGTTGGACATTGTTGAAAATGACAGAACAATAAGAAATCTGTCATTCTTCTCTACTCAATAATACAAGTAGTTAATTCCCCAAAGGAAATTTCACCAAGCATTCTTATAGATTGCTCTATAAATAGTATCTCTACTCCAAGGATAGCTATTCCAAATTAAGTTCTATAGATTAGAGTAGACAAAACTCTGTTATTAATAAAATAAAATTTATGACTAAATATAAATTCAATCTAACAGCAACTGGATAATCCAGAGGCCATGAGAAGAACAGAGAATGTATGCATACTAATTAAATTTAAAGTAATATTAGAACATGTTCACGTTTGGCTTCCTCCATTAAGATGTGAACTCCTTGAGGGAAGGCACTGTATTTGTCTTTCTGTGTATCTTCAAAGCTTGTCACATGGCCTCAGAACATAAACACTTAATAAATGCTTATTTACTGACTTAAAAAATTAATCTTAGCATTATCACTAAAGTGCTAATAATTTTTTTCTTTTATTGGTGCTGATTTAGTGGTAACAATGTAACTTTTTTTTGTTTTCCTAGCACTTAAATTAACTAAATCTGTAGTGTTTATACAGTATACCTTCAGTTCCTGATAAAAAATCCATTGTTTTATCCATGAAGTTTACAGAGTTTTTTCTGGTAAGGGCTTGAATTTCACCTTTGCTTACTTGTCTTCTTGGTTTTGGGATCCAAAGATACTTATTAGTAGCATTCTCTTTGGTTGAATGTTAATTGTAGGGACCTAGAAAAGGGTTATAAGGAAACATAACTATATTGAACTTAATCAAAGGGTAATGTCTCTTTATTGTGATGGGAATATACTATTTTATGGCGACCAATATATGTGTATTTTTTCCCTTGTACCTGATGTCCTCTTCTCTCTGTTATACTGTTCTTACTTACTTATTCGAGAACTAACTCAATTTAATTTAACTTCATAAACATTTATTGAGCATCTCCTGTGTATAAAATACTATACTAACTGCTAAGAACATGAAAATATAAAAGTATATAGTCCTTGCCTTCAAGGAACTTGTTTTTATCAGGGAGAGGAGACAGACACTCAAAATGTCATAATAAAAGTTGGTTTGAGATGAAACAGAGTGGCCTATGAAATTTAAAGAGAAGGAATCATTTCTCCCTAGGGGAGGGAGGTAAGACAGTGACTAGGGAAGATTTCAAGGAGAAGGTGACACCTGGTTCAGTCTTTGAAGAAGGGGGAAAATGTCAACATCCAGAGTTGAAAGAGAGAGGACCCATTCCAGGAAGATTGTGTTCACACAGCCACAAATTGGACAAGAGAAGGGAAAAATTAGAAAACCATAGCTAGAATATGAAGGGAAATATCCCTAACACAATGCTGGAAAAATAGATTGAAGTCAAGTTGTCAAAGATGTTGGTTATCAAGGATGGAAATCTAAGAATTTGTTTTTTATTCAGCAAGTAATGATAACTTCTGATGACTTTTGAGCAGGAATGTGAAATAAGTAGACTTATTCTTCAAACAGGACACATCCTTTTCAACCCTTCACCGTGACTTTGTCCTGGCCTCCTCCTTGCTTAGAATTTACTCCCTATTTATTTCTATTTCTTATTTTATTTAAGCCTCAGTTCTAGCACCACCTACCATATGTAGCCTTCTTTGATTTCTCTCAGTTGCTAATGTCCTCACTCCCTGAACTCCCTTGAAATTATTTTGTATATATTTTATGAAGCATATGTATATATGTATATATATCCTATTTAAAAATATATTATATTAGATATGTATACATGTAGTCTATTAAAGTATATTTTTATTTCTATATAGACATATACTCTATACATATGTATATGTATACACTTATACATATACGTGTATATTAATATATTATTTATATTAAATATATAATATATATATATTTATATATATATACAGATATACTAGGTAAGGAAACTGAAGCCAAGAGAGGTTAAGAGAAGTCTAAGGTTATACAACTATTAAGTGATAGAGCTGGGACTTATACATACATACACACATATATACATATACATATACACATATGCATATACATACATATATACATATGTATATAAATATATTCCCTACCCTATATTCCTCCTGATCCCTCTGGTACAATATAAGTTTCTTGAAGATAAATACTGTTTCTTTTTCTTTTTTCCTCTGCACACTCAGAACATAAACCAACATCTGGCATATGGAAGGTACTGAATACAGGCTGGTTTCTGTTTCCTCTGGTGGGAGTTCCCTATACTCATGAAAACACATGTCCAACCCTAAATAAGTGGATTTTTATGTGCCAGACTAAATTTTGCTGCCACTTGGTAGAATACTAGTTGCCTTCCTCACTGAGCCAGTTAGTGTATAGTAAGAGAAAACAAGCTCTTCTGAACAAAGTGATATTTTCTGAACATATTCACATAGCATAAAAAAGCTTGCATGCCCCTCCTTTATTGCAGTCTTCTCATTTTCATCATTTTTTAACTCTGCCATTTCATCTCTAATGTTCTTGTGGTTTTCTTGCCTACTCTTGTCTTTATGAGAAGTAGTTTCCACTTTTTTTCTCTCAAGTTCCTTCTTCAACTAGGCATTTCAATGAACAAACTTTTAAAAAGAGACTGAAGGACTTTTTAAAAAATGAAAATGCCAAGAAAAGGTACAGCAAAGAGAGATTTGAAGAACAGAAATGGGAAATTAAGAAGAGTTTTGATTCAGCCTCGATATTTTTGGATGGAGAAGAAATAGTCATTATGAATGACATTACTACCAAGAAAAAAGAAGACAGATCTATACTCCCTGTCTTTCTTAAAATAGAAGAAAGTCAACTTGGTCTTTTTGTGGCAATGATAGGATGGAGGAGGTGGGTAGTGAGACCTACTCTAGGCTGAGTCAATTCTAGGTGTCAACCTGGAAAAACATAGACCCACTAAAAGTCAATAAAACCAAATCTTTAATCAGGAAAGAGACAGGTCCATAATAATTGGCTGCTACACAGAGGCAAGTGCCAAATACTACAGAGTCAAAACCCTGGGACTCTGGGGACAATATCTCTGAGGGGATCACCATGCCAGATGATTCTCTAAAGAATAACAGAACATAGGGATCTCATATACCTTCTGGGGAATTAAGCACAGCAAACATACACTGACAGGTTGTAAGCAGGATTGGGAAAAAGGTAGTAGCCAGAGACTGAAGTATCAGGGAGTGGTCTACTACAATGGATACAAAAAGGATGGTTCCTGCACAGGTGTTGGTCTTCTTAGGAATGGATCTCTGATATGATGGGGGAAACTTCTAAGACTAAAAGTTTGATTGAGCACTTGAACATTTCTATTACTCCCATTCAGGACACAACAGGCACAGGGAGATCCTTTATTCAGTCTAACACAAAATCACTTTGGGATTTCCTTTAAAGGCAGGTTTTCAAGGGAAATGGGCAAACTTGGGGCTTCCAGAATTCATGTTGACACAGGCTTCTAGTTAAGGAACAAAGAATCACAACTCTTTGAGGGTAGAAGAGATCTCAGAGATCATCTAGATCAACCATGTCCTATTCTAGATGAGAAAACTGAGGCTAAGAAAGATTAAGTGAGGTCTAAGATCACACTACCATTAAGTGACAGAACTGGGTCTCAAATCCCACTCTGCAGCCTAAAAAGTCCATGTGATTTCCATTACTGCATACTGTTTCCCAAGGAATATGAAGGTATTGAAGTTCAAAGAAAAAACTAAAGCAAAGCAAAACATAGGCAAAAAGGCACAAGAGCAAATGTAGTGCAGTAGAATTCTTTATCTATTAAGAAATCTTGGAATCTATTTTATTTGACCTCTTCATTTTTCAAGTGAAGAAACTGAGGCCTGGGAAGCTTTTTATTGCCCAGGATCATTCAGCTTTAATCTCAAGACACCAGCAACCAGGAATCTGAAAACTGAAGCTTTCATTCAGTCTCAACCAAGAAGCCTTACACTCTTCTTTGTTCTGAAAGAATCAATAACAATAGTAAGTGGTCAATCCAGGGTCCACACTTAAAAGAAGATCTGTTCCTAAATAGATGTTAAGAGGGTTTAGCTGTTTGAGACAGTTAAAGACACAAAGGCAGAGAAAGGCAAAAATTTTGATAAGCATTTATATCTAATGAATCACCTTTGTTTTTGCTATATGTCAAGTTCTATCTTTCCTATATGGAGTTTAGGCCCAAAATGGAAATAGAGTTAGGTATTTAGGTGGCTCAGTGTGTGGAACTCTAGGCCTGGAGTAAGAAAGAACTGAATTCAAATCTAGCCTACTCATTGTATAATCAATCTGCCTTAGTTTTCTCAAGTGAAAAATGGAGATAAAAATAGCACCTACTTCCCAGGGATATTGTGTGGATGAAATGTAATATGTGTGCCTAGGCCAGCACCTGGCACATAATTAGCACTTAATAAATATTTTTTCCTTCCTTTCTTTCTATGAAATGGACCATGTTTTCCCTGTAAGAATAAAGAAGCCAATAAATACATGTTTAATAGAGGGGAAATAAAGAGAGTCTATAGTGGCGAGTCTCTCTTCCAGCTCTCTCCTGGGGCTGAATATACACTGGGAGACTTTAAGGAGGTGTCACCCCGAAACTGGGTGATCTGGATGGTCATGCTACCACACAGGAATTGGGGGCATGGATTCCCTGTAAGACTAGGTATGTTGTACCCTAATCCAATTCTCAATAAGGACGGGGTTCACACAAACCTCGCCCAGATCAGTTAATTTCACAGCAGGTGAAATTCCATTCAAGATGGAGGTAGCCAGACCAAGCTGTGGTTCTCAGGCACTCTGGAATGCTATCTTACTGATGAATGGTTTTTATTATTTGCAATTTAGGGATTGGGAAAGGGATGAAGGGCAGAAGGATTTTGGGGTGCCCTCTTCTCTGTTTCTATGGGGTCTGTCAGTAGGGTAGGAACCTTTGGGGTTCCCACTCCTAAGCTTCTTCCTCTGCCCCTTCTCCTTCTGTTTTTCTATTTCTATCCTTTTCTATAATTTTAAGGTTTGACTGAAAAAGGATCTCTCTGCAAGGTTGGGAAATGGGAGAAGGAGACTAAGAGATCACTCCCAAAATGGAGTCCAAACTTAGCTGACTCGATTGCTGAAGTATTGATGAGTGAGATGCAATGGAATGGCTTTGACCAGGAATTTAGGGTTTCAATTTCCAAAGAAAGATCCTCATGGGGCAGCTGGGTAGCTCAGTGGATTGAGAGCCAGGCCTAGAGACGGGAGGTCCTAGGTTCAAATTTGACTTCAGACACTTCCCAGCTATGTACCCTGGGCAAGTCATTTAACCCCCATTGTCTATCCTTACCACTCTTCTGCCTTGGAGCCAATACACAGTATTGATTCTAAGACTGAAGGTAAGGGTTTAAGAAAGAAAGAAAGAAAGAAAGAAACAAACAAACAAACAAACAAACAAACAAACAAACAAACAAACAAACAAACAAAGATCCTCAGGAAGCCCTCAGGACTGGATCCAAGCTAGATTGTCCTCCTCCTCCTCCCCTTCCAAGTTCTCGGCCTGAAGTCCTCTCCTCCTACTCCTTCCTCTGGAGCATCTCCTAGAATTTTCTCTGGTCTCAACTGTCAGCAACTCCTTCTCTGGCTCCTTTCACCCCATCCCCTTTGCACAAGTCCCATCCTTACAAAGCTTACCCTCATTGATGACTTTTGTATCTGAACTACTACTATAGCAGTTATCATCTCCCTGAATAATCTGATTTATCAAAGAGAGACATTTTGTCTTTTACAAGCAGCTGGGTATACAGCATGCTCAAGCCTGGGCATTGTATGAACTTGAGGAAGTAACTTAACCCTTACTTCACTTTCTCCATCTGTAATATGAGGATAATAATAGTATCTATTGCCAACTTGAAATCTGAAGACCTCAAATTTTGCCTCTGTCCCCTTAGAACTTACCCTGAGGGAAGTCCCAGACTCACCCATTTCAGACTGAACAATAGACAAAGTTCTTGATGATCCCAGCTTAGGTGGGGCTATCAGAACTAATCAAATGTTAAATACCCTTTTAGTCTTAGAAGTTTTCTCCATTGTATCAGAGATGGTTCTCAAGAAGACCAACACCTGTGGAGGAACCATCCTTTTAGTATCCATTGTAAGTAGGTCATTTCCTGATGCCCTGAGTTCACCAAAAGGTATATAAGATTCCCATGTTCTATTGATTCTTTGGAGAATTATCTTGCTCAGTGCATACTTCCAGAGATACTGTCCCTAAAGTCTGAGGGTTTTGAATTGTGTAGTATTTTGGCGCTTGGCTCTGTGATAGCAGCAAATTCTATTGGACCAATTTCTTTCCTGATTAAAGACTTATTTTTTCTGACTACTTTAGTAGTTCTGTGTTTTTCTAAGTTGACACTGTCTTGCAGAGTTGTTGTGAGGATCAAAATAGAAAATAATGGGCTTAGCTCAGAGAGTGGCACATGCTAAGTACTATCTAACAGCAAATTGCCTCATGTAGGTTGAATGCTATTTGATATTGTTCTTTAATGGTTCCATACTGTCCATGGGGTTTTCTTGGCAATGAGTAGTTTGCCATCTATTTCTTGAGTAGATTTAGGCAAATAGAGGTTAAATGACTTGCTTGGAGTCATAGAGCTAGTAAATATCTGAGGCCATATTTGAACTCAGGTATTCCTGACCCTTTCCTCAATATGTAAGCCATCTAGCTGCCTCTAAGTGACATTGCTAGACACTAATCCCATCCTATATGGGATTATATAAGTATGGGCCCTGGGAAATTCTCTCCTGACAATAAAACAGGATATCAGACCCTCCACAATTCTCAGAGGGCAAGTAACCTTCTATGCATCAGTTCAGCCTCTCTCTGAATGGCTATGCTCATTTCATTAGCCAAAGGGTTAATCTTACTGTGGATTTACACAGTCAAGATAGTTCCTAGCCTCAACCCACATGCCCCATTAATAAAATGACACTTCTCCTTGAAGAAGTAGAGTGCGAATGATTCTTAGATATAGGACCTTGCCTACTAGACTCAGCTACTCCTATAAACATACAAGCTAAAGTGTTAATGTTTTTATTCTTCATCTAGAATCAATGAAAGGAATAAGATAATACAAAATAAAACATCTACTACATAATTATGTTCCCTAGGCTTTTTAAGACCCAAATATAACTCCCAATCAAATGCAGTCTTGATCTGTTCTCTATAGTTTTAAGATACAATTCAAGGTACTAGGCTTCCATGGACACATGGGCATGAGGAGTTGTAGAAAATAAGTAGTTAGGTTGTAGTAACCCAATGGGTTGCTTTCTCATTTTTAAGAGAAGATAAATGGCTTTATACAATATGACACAATTGCAGAATTCTGTTTACCTTGAAGTTGGCCAAAAGTCAATGTCTGGATGGTTGTGAGTGTGTGCGTGTATGTGTGTGTGTGTGTGTGTGTGTGTGTGTGTGTGTGTTTGTATATGTGTGTGTGCATGTGTTGTGGGAGTTGCCAGTAGGGCTCAGAAACCAAACCTGCCTCTCTATCCTGCCATTTTCATGCTCTCAATTCTCCCACAGGCAATACATTTTTCTCCTCTGTCATCTTTTTTCATGACTTCATGTTCACAGTCCAAGCTGTAGGGGACTAATCTTTTTTCTCCAGCTTGCTTATGACTAGATGAACAATTGGTTTTAGCCAAAGGCAGGTAAGAATCTCTGCCACAATCACCATCTTGCCTTTTCTGTCTTTTTCTTTGAACTTCCCTCTCCTTTCATCTGGATGAGAGCTAAATCACTTCCTTTCAAATGTTAGACAAACTTAGTTTCACTTTCTTCCTTTCTTCCTCCTTCCTGGATTACAGAAAGAGGAAGGTATAGTATACAGATTTTACATGTCTTAGACATGCTTCTCCCCCTAGAATGCAAGTTCCTCAAAGTCATGGGCCATATTTGGTGCTCATTAAATACTTATGGATTTACTATTACAGATGTCCAAGCCTGTTTTTTGTATAAATAGGTCCCAGCTCCTTTTTGAGAAACTCACATTGCTAATTCCTCAAAAATTGAACTATTGTTAAAATCACATGACATGTTTAGGAATGGATGAATGAAAACCCCTGCTCCCTAGAAGTTTTATCAACAAATTTGCCAATCTATTCATAAAAATGGTCATTTTGGTACCCAGGGCATTATGGACTCTATTAAAAGAGTATGGGTAGCTCCTGGCATAACTACTATAACTTCTAAAGTGTGTGCAGCCTGTCCTACCTACCAAGCATATAACCAACATGTCTTTCATGGCAAAGCTTACAGTGGGCATCCTCTGGCTTACACACCTTTTGAGAATTTGAAAATTGATTACATAACAATGCCAAAGGCTGGACAATATAAATTTTGTCTAATCATAGTGGATAAACTGACCAGAGGGCTGGAAGCATTTCCTATTGCCCAAAGCACAGCGGTTCTTGTTGCCAAGGTACTTTTAAAAGAAACCATTCCTTGTTTTGACCTGCCCACATGTATTGATTCAGAAAGGGGAAGTGACTTTACTGATTCGGTTTTATCTGAAATATATTCTTATTTGTGGATAACTCCCAAATTCCATGTACCATATCACCCCCAGAGCTCAGGCTAAGTCGAAAGGATGAATAGAGAGCTTAAAATTATGATTGGAAAATTATGCACCAAGACACATTTAAAATGGCCTGGAATTCTCCCTCTGGCTCTATTTTATCTTAGAAGCAGGCCCAGAGGAGATTTACACATCTCACCATATGAGATGCTTTTTGGACATTCCCCAAAACAAGCTAAGCCTTTTTTTCCTGCATATACCTCACTATTAGGGGGAGATACTTCTATTGCTTCCTATATACAGGAATTACAGCACAAACTGTGTGAACTCCATGAATCTGGAACTTCAGTACAAGCAGGACCAATAGATTTTTTGCTTCATGACCTAAACCCAGGAGACAAGGTGCATATAAAGAATTTCCAGCTCACTAGAGCAACTCAGCCTTCCTGGGAAGGTCCATTTAAAATATTGTTAACCACTCCAACAGCTATAAAAATTGGAGAAAAGGTCTCTTGGATTCATTGCTCACATGTAAAGAGAGTACCTTCTATTGAAACTGATTGACTATATCCTATTACAAGCATTGGAGATAATAGTCAATAGAAAGTAGACACCATTTTTAGGAACACATTGAATTCCTGAATTTTATTTTACTATTGCCTTTTATTTTTCTAATACAATATTTGATTTTTTCCTTTTTTAAAATTTCTTATACTTAAAGTACTTTTTGATTCTGCAGTAATATATTTAAAATATATTTGCTATAATATTAATGCATACCCACAAAGTCCTAGATTATGGTGACCTGTCATTTATTGGTAAATATTATGAGACTGTGATTAATGTTTCTGCCTGATTCCAGATGAAGGGAACAATAGAGCAACCATACAGTGCAAGAAGCACAAGGTCATGGAGACCAACCAGTCCCATTGTGATTGATAAATTGCACAGCGCCATGGAGCACAAGGTAAAAAAAAAGACCATACCAATCCAAGTAGGATTGTTGAACTTTTTTGCCAATACTAAAGGACTTGAACCTAGTGTGAGACTCAAAGTTGCAATGCTTGACATATGTTAAGACATAGGGTACTTCATACCACACTGCCAGTCAAGTACCAAAGGTTGGCCTTCATTCTGGCTCCCCTATCCCTGAGAATGAAATGAAATCAGAACAGGGAATGACACTTCTCTTTTACATAAAAATCTAGTCTCCTTTCCTCTCTTATGGTATGGCAACTTGCTGTAGTCTTGGCTGCCAATGGGTAAGTGCAATATTACTACATTTTGTTGAGATTTATGGGACAGAAATTACTTTAATGGGACCCTAATACAAGGAACTGTTATGAATTTATTCTTGTTTACTTAAAATTTTTTTACATACATAGATTTTTGATATTTTGATTCTTATTTTGAATTTTTATTTCTCCCAAAGTTTAACTTTTCATCTATTTGTTTTTCTTTTTATGTTTTTGGTTTTTCTTTTGATAACTGACTCATACACCCCATAACTCAACTATGTATTGTGAGTTGATCCAGGTGTTGGTCAACACCCTCTTCAGGGGGGATTGTATTTTTATAAAAATCCAAGTTTTAAAATTTTGTTCAAGAAAATTTTTTGGAAAAAGAATTCTGCTAACACTTTGAAACCAGAAAATGGACTATTTGCCTGCAGAAACCTACACTGAATCAAGACAATCCAGAATGAACTTTGGAATGCAACTGATTGAACTTAAGGGGATTGAACACAATTATTTTGAATTGTAAACTCTTATGCCAAAGGGGATTGCCCCTTAATTAGCCTTTTGTCAATGAGCCTAGCAAAACATTGGTTTTGCTCTCTCTCTTTCTATCTCTTCTACTTACCTCTTATCTCTAACTATTGTAATTAGATGGGAAAATTAAGGAGTGAGCAATCTGTCAGAAACTCTGTAATCATTTTCAGGAAATAAGTCAACTAGAGAAAGAGAAAAAAAAGTAAAAGGTAAAAAGGAGTTTTTCCTCTCCCACTTGCCCTTGCCCATGTTACATAGAAAAATGAAAAACTGGGATAATTAATTCAATGTTTCATACATAGGGATCATAGAGAAGAAAACTAAAAGGAGGGGGGAAAAGTCAGTAGAGGGTCATTAACTTTTCTAGTATTTGAAAAAGAGGGAATGCAATAAACCCACCTAGCACTTCTGTCTTCATAGAAGAAAGGTTCAAAAAATGAATTCTTCTTTAGGAGAATGGATGCTCAAGAATTCAAACCTATTCTATGATTATTAGTGACTCAGGACTGAAGTAGTGTAATCATTTGGGGACAAATTTAAATCTGGAATTCATTCCATTTACTTTCAGTTCCTGCACAAAATCAAGGAGGGGTGGTGTTGTTATGGCTCCCCCTGCTGTTAGCAAACATGAAGTGTAGCCAGTTATTGGAAGATGTTCTCCAGTTGATCAGCTTTTATGTTTTATCTTGAAAATTAGGGCTTTTGTAAACCACAACGTACTTTGTAAATATCACTTGTTTATTTGTTTCAATTTAAAAATTTAAAAGAGACATTTAAAAATAATTGGAAAGAAAAAATGATAAAAATACTATTAAAACTTATGGGAAATTGCCCATTTATTAGAAGTAAAAATAAAAACTGCTCTATGTTTTTGATAAATTAAGAAGACTTCATATAAACCTTTGTGGTTTTGTAATATATTGCTTGGATTATTTTTATTTAAGCTTCTTTCATGCATCAGGTCAGAGTAGCATCATATTTAAAATTGAAATTTATAGTTCATCTAGTCTTATATTTTCATTTAATAGATGGTGATATTGAGGACCTTATGGGTTAAATGATTAAACAAAAATAATACAAAATTAAGCAACAAAACCAATATTTGAACCTAGAACATATATTCTATGTCCAATGTTTTTGCCACCATACTCACTGCCTCTTTTCTATCTATAATATTATTAATTAGTTAATCTATATATTTATTAAGTGACTACTATGTATCAGGCATAGTGTTTAGTTCTAGGGAGGAAAAGGTGAAATTTATTCATTAAAAAGTAAATTATAAGGTGTTAAAAATCTATATTCCACAATTACTTAGGACTACCTATATAGCAGTGTACATATTTATTTTATGTAAGTGCTCTAAAAGACTTGAAATAAATGCAGGGTTAGAATATGTCAAGAAGTGTGAATCTGGCGCCAAGAGTTCATGTTTCTGCTCTGATCACTAATGTGTGTCCCTAGTCAAGTCACTTTAACTCACGTGCCTCAGTTGCCACATATGAACAATAGGGATAACAATACTTGTGCTACTTACCTTGAAGGGTTGTGAGGAAAGTGCTTCATAAGTCTTAAAGCAAGATATGAATAAGATTTATTGTCATATTTTAATTAATTAAGAAATATTTATTAAACATGTACAATGGCAAGACATACTTACATCCCATCCTTACACTAGTCATTGACACTGTGGAGATTACAAAATAATAACACAATTTCTGCCCTCACAGAGAGTACAATTTAGTTGGGGAAACTAAATATAAACATGAGGAATTAAAGAATGGTATGAGGTGATTCAAAAGCACAACATGGTTATTTGCCTGATGGAATTCATAGTAGGCATTCGAGAAATGCTAAAGTTTAAGCCAAGGATGATGATAGGAAAGATGTCCTATCAGTGTTATTTACCAAAGATCTGAGAATGTGTTAATTGCAAGCAAATTGGGTTGATTATTGAAGTATTTTAGAGAGGAATGTAGGCAGTGGTAGCATTTTGATTATTAAAAACATTTAAACAACTCAATTTGAAGTCTGGTCATATTTGAAATTAAATAGCAGAATACATTTAAAAGTTGTCATGGGGTTCCGGGTTAAGATGGCGGCAGAGTAAGAAGCAGCTCTTAACCTCTCCTGACCAAAACACACAAAACTCCTCAAGGGGACATAAAAACAAGTTCAGACGAACGGAGGAACCCCACAACAGGGCACAGCGTGGAAGGTACGTGGAATCGGGGCATTTCCATGCTATGAAGGGGTGAAACTGCTCTCACTAAATCGTGGGCTGAGCAACCACCCTACCCCCACCCCCTCCACATACACCACCTATAGCGTCGAAGCCAGCTAAAAAGAAATAGAGCAAGTTTGGGGCACCCATCAAGTCATTGGCAGCTCTGGGGCCTGTTCCTGAGAGCAGCAAGATTTGGGACCCCGGAAGGCTGAGGAACGCGCACAAACTCTGGGCGCGGGAGCAAGGCGCAGAGAGTGGACGCAGGGTACAGAGCGTGGGCTCAGAGTGCAGGCGCAGGCGGAGGCATGGGTGGAGGCAGACACAGCCACGAGCTAATGCTCTGAAACCCTGAGTGGGGAACCAGTGCAGAAGGGTATACGACTGTGGAAGCAGCGCCCTGAGACTTGTAAAGAAACCTCCAGCAGAGGATCAAGCAAGGGGGTGCACAAGGGGACTTGACCTTGGAAAAAACCAGAACTCAGACCTCAGGAGCCAAAAGACCGTGAACAGACCCTGAACGCGAGGATAAACCTAAGAAGCTGCTGGGCTAATGATGGCTACCCAGTCTCAGGAAGTTCAGAAGAGAAAGATTAACAACAAGAAAAAGAAGTCTTTAACACTCAACAACTTTTACACAGAGAAAATCCAGACAACCGAGCAAACAGAGGAGGAGAACAAACAAGCATCCGGACCCTCCTCAAATAAGGAAAACTCCCCCCAACCTATGGAAGAGTTCAAAACTGAGATTTTGAGGAAAATGGAAGAGATCTGGCAAGAAAATAACAGTTTAAAAGGTAGAATCTTGCAATTGGAAAGTGAGGCTCAGAAACCAGATGAACTTATAAGCAAATTGAACACCAGGAATGACCAGATTGAAAAGGAATACCAGAAGATTATAGCCGAAAACCAGAAGATTATAGCCGAAAACCAGAAGATTATAGCTGAAAACCAAAAGATCATAGCTGAAAACTGAAAGATTATAGCCGAAAACCAATCCTTAAAGGCTAGAATTGAGCAATTAGAAGCTAATGATCTCTCAAGACAATAAGAACAAATAAAACAAAGTCAAAGGACTGAAAAAATAGAAGGAAACATGAAATATCTCAATGAGAGAGTGACAGACCAAGAAAACCGGTCTAGAAGAGACAATTTGAGAATAATTGGTCTTCCAGAAAAACCAGAAATTAATAGAAACCTGGACTCCATACTAACAGAAATTATTCAGCAAAATTTCCCTGAAGTCCTACAACAAGAACACCCGCGACATTCAATCCAGATAAGAAAATGCCCAGAAATATAATTGCCAAATTCAAGAGTTTCCAAGCAAAAGAAAAAATCTTATAAGAAGCCAGAAAGAGACAATTCAAATATCAAGGAGCACCAATCAGGATCACACAGGATCTGGCAGCCTCCACGCTAAAAGACCGCAAGGCTTGGAATACGATATTCAGAAAGGCAAGAGAGCTGGGCCTGCAACCACGGATCAATTACCCATCAAAATTGACTATATATTTCCAGGGGAAAGTATGGGCATTCAACAAAATTGCCAGGTATTTGCACAGAAAAGACCAGGGTTAAATGGAAAGTTTGATATCCAACCACAAAAATCCAGAGAAACATGAAAAGGTAAATAAGATACAGAGGGGAAAGAAAGAAAACTCATAATTTTTAAATTTGCCTTTTTAAGGGCCTCAGTGAGATCTAATTATCTGTATTCCTATGTAGAGAAATGTTATGTATATTTCTCTGTAGTGAACTCTATTCACTATTATAGTATTCACTATTATAGTAATCAGAAGAATAATTAGCAGGGTGAGGGTGGAACACTAAATAATCTAAGATGACATGGGAGATGGGAAAGAGGGGGTGAATAGCAGGGGACACCAAGAGAAACTTGAGTGAATAAGAAAAATAGGATATTCTATTACACACAAAGAGGGCATGTGAAGGAGAGGGGACAAATACTATTATAAGAAGGAGAGGAAGAGAGCATTAAGAGGTAATAATCAAACCTTACTCTCAGTGTAATCAACCCGGAGAGGGAAGAGTAGCTATACTATCCATTGGGACATAAAACTCTTATCTAACCCTTCTGAGAAAGTCAGGAGCAGGGGAGTGGGGACGTCAAAAAAAGGGAGGGGAGAAGAAGGGGGAGGGAATTCATAAGGCCTTTAAAAACAAAAAGAGGGGGAAAAATAAGGGAGGGGGTAGAAAGGGAAGTTAATCAAGGGAGGGGATAAGGGATACTGGCTCAATAGCAAAACACTGGTTTAAAAGGAAATAGTATAAGAAAAAGGAGGTAGGAATAGGGGAGAATACAAAAATGTCAGCAAATGCACAACTGATGATTATAACTCTGAATGTGAATGGGATGAACTCATTCATAAAAAGGAAGCAAATAGCAGAGTGGATTAGAAACCAAAATCCTACCATATGTTGTCTACAAGAAACACATATGAGGCGGGTGGACACACACAAGTTTAAGGTTCAGGGCTTGAGCAAAATCTTTT
>NC_058132.1:555287159-555331373 GCF_016433145.1 Gracilinanus agilis | reverse complement strand
ATATATATATATATATATAGTAATAATAAATGAGAGCCAGTAACCAATGGATGCTAGAAGGAAGAGAGAGAGAGAGAGTCTATGTAGGTGAGCCTCTCTTCTAGCTCTCCCCTCATGCCAAATATACACTGGGAGACTTCGAGGCAGTGTCACCCCAAAACTGGGTGACCTGGATAGTTGTGCCACCCCACAGGAGTTAGGGCAAAGCTTCCCTATATGATAAGGTATGAGATACCCCAATCCAATTCTGAATGAGGGTGGGGTTCACACAAGCCTCCCCTGAGGTCAGTCAACTTCACAGTGGGTGGTCTGGCTCCAAGATGGAGGTAGCTAGACCAAGCTATGATTCCCCTCCCCTTTGTCATCTCTCAGGCACTCTGGAACACTATCTGACTAATGAATGGCTTTTATTATTTGCAATTCAGGGGTTAGGGAAATGGGTGAAGGGCAGAGGGATTTTGGGGTGCGCTCTTCTCTATTTCTATGGGAGGGTATCTTTGGGGTTCCCACTCCCAAGATTCTTCCCCCACCCCTTCTTCTGTTTCTATTTCTATCCTTTTCTATAGTTGTAGGTTTTGACTGAAAGGGGATCTCTCAGCAAGGTTGGGTAATGGGTGAAGGAGACTAAGAGATCGCTCTCAAAATGGAGTCCAAAAAATTTATCTGACTCGATGATTGAAGTCTTGCTAGGTGAGAAGCAATGGAATCTTTGACCAGGGAATCAGGGTTTCAATGTCCAAAGAAAGATCCTCAGGAAGCCCTCAGGACTGGAATTGAGCTGAGATGTCTTCCTCCTCTCATCTCTCAGTCCTCTCCCAGAAGCCTTTCCCTCTCCTTCTTCCTCCGGAGCATTCCCCAGAATTCTCTCTGGTCTCTCAACTGTCAGTAACTGTCACCAACTGTCAGCCACTCCTTCTGTGGTTCCTTTTGTCCCATCCCCCTTGCACAAATCCCATCCTTTATATATATATATATATAGTTTTTCAGTTGTTTCTTTGGGTCTGACTTTTCATGATATATAATTTGAGGTCTTCTTGTTAAAGATACTGGAGTGACTTGCCATTTCCTTCTCCAGCTCATTTGGCAGATGAGGAAACTAAGGCAAATAAGGTCAAATGATTTGCCCAGGCTCACATAACTAGTAAATATCTAAGACCAGATTTTAAGTCAGATTCTCCTGACTTCAGGTCCAACACTTTATCTAGAACACAGAACCTTCCTTTTTTTTTTTTTTTTTTTCTTTAAAGGCAGGGTCTAGGGTAGTGTTGTACATTCCATGTGCCAAAATGTTAAATCTAGGAGTTAAACCATAGTTACTCAGAATATGAATATTTTGCTTTTCTTGTAACTGATTAGAAATATTAAGGATGTTGATATTAAGCTTAAGGATAACTATAGCTTAAAAATCACATTCTTCTTTTAAAAAAAAACAATTGAGGGGACATTCAGAACAATCCTTTTTTTTTTTTTAGGTCTAATTAGAAATTGTATTTGAGACATCACCATCCCTTCCATCTTTAGCTGCCTATTTGCTTTGATGTGAAGCACTTTAAAGTGTTGAGATCTATCTCTTCCAAGTCTCATGGGTGTTAGGTCAACAGGAGTCTTAGTAGCACAATCCAGGGACACTTCAGATTGCATTAGTTCTTTCAGCCTTTTGCTGGGGACTACCCTCCCCCATTGCACTGAGCTACTCAAGGAGAGACCTTTTTATCCCTTCTGTTTTTAAAAATCTCCAAGCAGTACTTTGCCATCGAGAAGATACAAATTGATTTTTAAAGCTTTCTTTGACACTGTTCCTTTTCATTATTGCTTGGTTTATACACTGAGTGAGTTACTGATTCATTGGGAAGACTTCTAAGGAAGTCTCTACACTGTCGAGACTTTTTGGTGGAAAAAAATCCAATTTTCCCTGCTATAGTTTTATTTTCTTGCTAGTTCCCCAGCATCATCAATCATTCACTGTCAACACAACAGGAATTCATGAGAAACATTGCTTGTCATACAAAATAATTGTTATCTTGTCTCATAAAACAGTAATCCTGCACAGGTGTCTTAAAATAAATTTCTAAAGGGAGATCTCAAGACATAGAATCAGTTTTAATTCCAAGTACACCAGGAAAGTTCTTTCAGAGCTGACAAGCACCTAGAAACAATACTTTCACAATGTTCACTTAGGTGAGATGGAGAGGTTAAAATAACTTTTCCTCTCCCTGTATGACTAATGAGACTGCCTATACATGGTTGAAAAAAATAACTTTCTGGTACCTTGTCTGGGTTATAGCAGCAACAGCCACAGAGAAAACAAGACAGATATTAAAACCCAAATCAAAGGCAGCAGTAGTGGGAATCAGCTTACATTAATGAAGTACTGAAGGTTCTCTCTGGCATAGATGAAGAGTAAATCATGAGTTAGATCCCCAGTGGTTTCTTACTTAATAGATGGAGAAGAAAATGACACTTTCAGAGTTACAGGGAAGTCTTAGCCACCTGTCAAAACATATCTAACACCGAGGCTAAATTAAACAAAAAGCAATAACATATTTTTGATGTGGACACTGAATTTCAATCACATTTCCTATTTGGGTATGACCCAGAAGATACAGCTTTATTGCCTGTAATAGTTAATAATCACAGGTTGATTAGGAAGGCTTCTACTGGAAGTATGGGTTGTCTTTTCAGTCTCAATTTATAAGGTGACTAGCTATAGAGCTGATTACTAGTAATTGATATAATTTTATGGATTATGACTGAATTAGTTAAGAATTTTATCTCAGTTCTCTAGAATTCTTTATTTTTTTTAACCCTTAACTTCTGTGTATTGGCTCCTTGGTGGAAGAGTGGTAAGGGTAGGCAATGGGGGTCAAGTGACTTGCCCAGGGTCACACAGCTGGGAAGTGTCTGAGGCCATATTTGAACCTAGGACCTCCTGTCTCTAGGCCTGGCTCTCAATACACTGAGCTACCCAGCTGCCCCAAGAATTCTTTATTTTTAATGTCAGTGGTTACCTAGGCAGCAATAGGACCATCCAATAGAACATCATAGGATTTCAGAGTGGAAAAAAGGGCCTTAGATCACTAAATTTTTTTTTTATCCTGGGACTCCATTCTAGGAGCATAGGGCCACAACCAGTAGGCAATGGGTCGCTCAGGGTCACCTAGCTGGGAAGTGTCTGAGCCTGGATTTGAACCTAGGACCTTTCGTCTCTAGGCCTGGCTCTCAATCCACTGAGCTAGCCCAGCTGCCCCTACTTTAGGTTGCAGTTTCTTTAGCAGATGTAGTTTTTACAGGGTGGGGTTGCTAGCCCCACACCCAAGCCTCCTCCTTTTTCATCCGGGCTAGGGACCTCCTTAGCCCAGGAGTGGTAAGGGTGGGTGATAGGGTCAAGTGACTTGCCTAAGGTCACACAGCTGGAAGTGTCCTTGGGGCAGCTGGGTGGCTCAGTGGATTGAGAGCCAGGCCTAGAGACTGGAGGTCCTAGGTTCAAGTCCGGCCTCAGACACTTCCAGGTCACTAAATACAACCTCCTTATTTTTATATAAGGAAATTCAGAGACAAGAAAGCCCTGCCCCCAAATCACATAAGCAATTAAGTGGAAGATAGGAATTGAAACCTGATCCTCTGTCTCCATTATGTTATAGTACTATCACATTTAAACAAGTCTAATAGTAGTAGGTAATAGGATGATTTTTGCTGAGGAATAACTGTAACTTGGGCAGTTGGTGGTGCAGAGTGGATAGAGTTCCAGACCTGGAGTCAAGACTTAAGTTCAAATTTGGCCTTAGACATTCACTACCTGTGCAACCCTGGGAAAATCAAATCAAGCCTCATTTTCTTCATCTGTAAAATGAGCAGGAGAAAGAAATAGCAAATAGTTCCAGTATCTTTGTCAAGAAAAAACTCAAATGAGGTCACAAAGTTTGACTGAACAACAACAAATTTTAACTTAGAAATCAGTTGCCTCTAAAATTAACACTACCAAAAAAATTCTAATCAAAGAGAAATTCAAAACCATTCATACTTTTTAATAAAAGTTGAATTAGTAATTGTGTCAAATATATCAACACTGCTGCCATCTTCAACTACTTTGATCTGGACTCTTAAAGTTTCAAGTTATATATTTTCTAAGCCTCCTGAGTGGTGACAAAGAAACCAATGAAAGAACTTCTACTTAGAGTTTAGATTTAAAATATAGAAGTAAAATTTGTCTCCTTGATTTTTGTAATGGCATTATGTTTTTATTGCAATTTACATCTACTGAATATTATTTATCTGTGTAAGATTCAGCTGAATTTTGATTGTCAATCAATCATTAAATATTTGTTGAATGTCATCACAGTGTCAGACACTGAAGAGGTACAAAGACCTCACATTTATGTTGCAGATAATGGCATACAAACCAATTTCTTTGCAACAACCCTGTGAGTTCAGTAGTGAAAACACTGTTATCCTCATTGTATAGATGAAGAAGGGTCACCCAGTGATAAAGTAAGTATCAGCTATGCTTGAATTCAGGTCTTCTGGCTCCAAAGTCAACACTTTTCCCATTATAAATTTTTGTCTTCCAACTCAGTGTTCATCTAGTTAGGGATAGAAAGAGGCTCCTGGTGGGTGTTCAGGTGGGGGAACTTCCTCTAGCAATATAAATTGGCACATGCTACATAACCTATATTCTTATAAGGTTACTAGAAACACTAAGAGGTTAAATAACTTTCCCAGGTTCACATATCCAGTATGTATCAGAGGCTAAATTTGAACTCAGGTCTTAGTAGTTTCTAGATTGACTCTGTGTCACACTGGATCTATTTATCTATTTGGGAGTGATAAATGTTTGTATGTGTACATAGTATCCCATACGCATACAGCCTTTGTATCATAGACTTTTGTGGCATGAAGGATCCTTTCTTTTTTTTTTTTTTTTTAAACTCTTACCTTTCATCTTAGAATCAATACTGTGTATTGGTTCCAAGGCAGAAGAGTGGTAAGGGCTAGGCAAAGGGGATTAATTAAGTGACTTGCCCAGGGTCACATGGCTGGGAAGTGTCTGAGGCCAGATTTGAACCTAGGACCTCCCATCTCTGGGCCTGGCTCTAAATCCACTGAACCACGCGGCTTCCTCCTGAAGGATCTTTTCTTGACTCGCATGCTGTCAGCTGAGAAACCAGAGAGTAACTCTATATGGCACTGTCCCATATACTAAGACTGAACCCCACTTTGTGAGTATGTGGTTTATAGTAGTTTAAAAAAAGTTTTATTCCAAGAAAAAAAGAAGCACAACAGAGCTATTAGTCCCAAAGATGCTCAATCTAATTTCCTACTGTCACTTAGAGTCAGAAAGATGAAAGTTTCTCAGGCTAAGGGGCCCTACTGCTGCTTTCTGCTGGGAGCTCAGGGCTCTGTGGAGTGGTTCTCATGATGCTATGCATTCTAGGAATTGTTCTTTATTGCTTTCTCTTGCCCCTAGCTGGTGAGTCCACAATAATGCTCTGTCTTTGTAGAGTAATTCTATCTTTGATAAGGCAAGGAAAACAGAACAAAACCAGACTAACAAACAAACAAGAAACCAAGAGCTCAAACATTCAGCAAAGTATCAGTCAAGATAAGATATAACAGGCCCTCAAGGATTGTTTTATAGTTGGAGGTAAGATCTCAGCTGGATCTTGAAGGATGATTGAGATTTAAATAGACTGAGAGAGAAGACATGATGGAGCATTCTAGATGGGAGAAATAGAAAATCTTAAAGGTGGGAAAGCACAAGACTGTTTAGGTAACATTGATTAGAGTTGGGCTGAACTAAAAGAAATATGGGTAGAAAGGTAGGTTAGAATTAGGTATGAGTTTTTTCATTCCTGTCTAAGGGATTTGATCTTTATTTCCTATGTAATTGAAAAGCACAGGAAATTTTTGAGAAAGCAAATGAAGTACTTAAAACATTACTTAGGTACCATTATAAATTTGATAGCATTGAGGAGGATTGATTGAATGACAAAGTGAGTCAGGGAAATGATTTAATAAGGGGTTGAACTAGGTAATAACCAGTGGGAATGGAAAATAAGGGACAAATGCATAGCAGATTGCAAAGAAAGGATAGACAAAATTTGGTGACTAATTGGGAAAGAATCAAAAACAACTCAAGTTTTTTAGTATAACAATGGCAGGAATATTAGTAAATTGATGAAATCAAGGAGAGAATCCAGTATTTGGAACTTAAATACAACATAAATGATTACACATTGACTTTTAGACATGCTGGGTTGTTGATAGTGGGACATCTGGATAAAATATTTTCAAATCTTTGATATCCAACTTTCATACAACTCTTATATTTGGCTTCAAGAAGTTATAGGGGTTCCAAGTGGCCAAACCCCAGTTGAGTCATGTTAGCAGGTATGTTAAACCAGGTTGAGAGTAACTGACAGACCTAAAACCCATTTCGTGAGTTAAGGGGATGTCTATTCAGCATTTGAAGATTTCTCCTGACAAAATGGGTGGATAAGATCAATTTGTTCCAATGGCCATGAAGGCAATTGAAACAGGTGCTATGAAGTGCTAAAAGCTTGGCCAGACATTGAAGAGACCAAAGTCACCTACAGCAAGCTGGGCCATCACCATCCATCCTGACTTTAGTTTTACCACTGGACATCAATGATTCTAGAAGAAGAGAGTGAGGCTGATGATTTTGTGAACTCTGCTTCACTTAAATCCAATTCATCTGCAAGTCAAGGTATTATTCTGAGATGTTATTGGTCCCCTTTGAAAATGAAGGATAAGTGAAAGGAGCAGAACTAGGAGAACATTGTACACAGAGACTGATACATTATGGCACAATTGAATGTAATGAACTTTTCTACTAGCAGCAATGCAATGACCCAGGACCCAGGACAAATTCAGAGGAACTTGTGAGAAAGATGCTATCCAAATCCAGAGAAAGAACTATGGAAGTGGAAATGCATTAGAAAAATATGTGATTGTTCACTTAATGTGATGGGGATATGATTGGGATTCTGATATTAAAGGATCGTGCTACTGCAAATATGAATAACATGGAAAAAGGTTTTGAACAGTGATACATGTATAACCCAGGGTAACTGTTTGTCAGAGTCAGGAAGGGGAAGCAAAAAACTGGGGGTTGTGGGGTGGCGATCATGAATCATGTAACCATGGAAAAATATTCTAAATAAATAAAGGGGGGGAAAGAAAATGAAGGATAAACAATAACTTCCATGAAAGTATGATCACCAAAATTTGATATTGGCCACCAGGGTGTAAAAGAAGAAAATATGAGTGAATCAGTATGAATTCATTAGTTTGAGTAGAAAAATAACTCCAAATTATATATGTGTGTTGTGATTAAAATTATCTCAAGAGACTGACTTTGGGTTTGAGAATTTATTTACTGATATATATCCATTTATTGTTTAGGATAGCATCATAACCAATCAAGTAACAAATAGTCTATGGCCTTCTCAAATGACCACCAACCTGGTCAAGCAGCTTAATTAGTAGTTTTAAAAACTCATTCAACTCCTCTATTGAAGATCCCAAGACATTTCTAATTGGTGAGTAGCTAATTAAGAGATGTCTATCAAACCATTTATCTCTCCCCATTCCCATAGGTGGACAGAAGAAAGGTTTGCCACATATGAAGGAAAAGAATCCTTTTCCCCTTCATTTATTAACCAAATTCTGTTAAAAAGGAAGACATTTTCTGGGATTCCTAAGGACAAAGAAAATGCAAAAAGACTGGATGGAATGTCTCTGATCCAGGCCTCAGACATAGAAATACACACTATTTATCCCAAATATACAAGAATTGATTTAGAACATTTCTACTCTAGAACCCTCATATAAAATTTAAGACAGCATACGAAAAATAAATACTCACATGCATAATTTGGAATAACTTCATATGTAAAGGGATTTAAAAAATCTCTTATATTTTATTTTCTTCATTTCTTAATATATTGTACCCCTTCCCAAGCTAAAGAGTAAGCCCTTATAATGAAAATTTAAAAAGAAAGAAAAAAATTTCATAAAAATTCGTAAACACAGTAGCCAAGTCTAACTGTGTAAACAATGTTCTACCTTTACAAGAAAGGAATGGTGATGTATTCTGAAATCTCTTCTTAAGGGTCAATGTTAGTCTTTTCAGTTTCAGTGTCTATGTTATTTCCATTTATATGCAGATAGTAACTTGCTTATATTTTCTGGGGTTCACTCACTTCCTTTAATATTGCCTCCTAGCATCATTCACGTTACCGGTTTATTACCAGCCAGAAATATTCCATTACATACATGTACCATGATTTCCTTAACTATTCACCAGACATGGACATCCGCTTTGTATGCAGTTGTTTTCTACTACACAAGTGCTGCTATAAATATTTTGATATGTATGCCACCTTTCTGTCTTTAATCTGAATAAGAACCATTTTTATTAGGCAAGCTGTATCTAGAGGACAGTTCAGTTGGAATCCTTGAAGCATTTTAACTAAAGTTTCTAAATCTAACTTTAGGGTTGCTAGGTTAAATGTCCACACCCACTTATTCATAAGCACATGCATGTACTTAAAAATCAGACAAGAAAAGAGATTAAAAATAAAAGTGTGATGGCTCTTAAAAACATTGTTTCAAACATCCTTGCACTCTAATATGAGAATCCCTGCATGCATTATCCTGTCCATGTGCAGGGACTAAACTATCCCACTGAACAGATGGAGATGTGTATTTTAAAGCTTCTGGATGCTTAAAAACATTCCCAGCATTTCAGAATTATGGTTACCATTTTGCTCAATAATTTTGTGTTTGTCTTCTGTGAAAACCTGCCACATTCAATAGCCATATGTATGTTAATGAAAGAATAATAATGACAACTAATGGAAGGCAAGAGCCATGCCAATGTAGGAGAGACAGAAGCAAGACTGAATGCAGACAATATAACGCTTGATCTGAAGCTTTGTGAGTCCTTAACTAGTTTTATGTTAATGAAACAATTATCAGAACACACAAAATCTTTCCTTTTTAATTTGATAAATTGAGTGGTGATGTGAGTTAATTGAACCATTGGTGTGATAATAAGATGCAATTGGTATGATTTATCAGAGAATGACATGGTTACAGGCATTGCTCCTAGGGAAAATAATGGTTGCTACCATTTGTGGAGGTGAGCAGGTAAGCTATAAACTTGGGTTATTGCTGTATATCTCAGTAAGAAAGAAGGCTTTTTGCCTATAACCTAAGTGCAGCCTTTAAGGATGTCACTTAAAGGCACTTTTTCTAATTTTGTGTCCCCCCCCCCCCCATGTCCCAGGTAAGGATTCCAATAACAAGAGTTTCCTTAGTGTTCACAAGGCTGAATCAAATTAACTTGAATTAGTATGGTAGTGGATAATGCAATGCAAATCACTTTTTTTCTCAGGTTCTCAGTTCCCTTATTTGTAAAATGAGGGAGTTGGAGAAACTGGCCTTTCAAGTCTCTTCCAAGTCCTACATGATTCTATGATTCTAGGTATTCAAGTTTTCATCTTGGCTATTTGGAAGTCCCCTTGAGTTATCCTAAAAAAGTCACCTTTTTACAGATTGCACTTGTAAAAAAAGCCAATTGTTCTGAATTTTTAATTGGTACCTCTGTTCCTGGGTATTTAGTGTTTTAAAATCCAAACCAATTCTAATTAGTTTAAAAGTTTATACTTATAAAATGGTTGTAGAGGATTTTCTAGTTTCATGATTGACTATCAGTGGTTCATTAGGACCAACTTTATTACTTATACAAAAGTAACACTTACAATAATAACCCCAAACTTCCTTTCTTGTAGGGAGAAGTTTGAATATCCTTAGAGAGTGAGCGCCCAAACTGTACCCTCATGACACCCCTGTGAGCCACCCCTGTACCTCAGATAGGGGAAGGAGAATAGCAAGTTTGAATATCCTCTAGATCAGTGATGGCCAACTTTTTAGAGACTGAGTGCCCAAACTGTACCCTCTGCCACATGTCAGCAGCCCCTTACTCCCAGAAAGGGGGAAGTGCTCCCAATGGGCTGTTGGGCAGAGGGGGGGGGTGAAATGAAAAATGTCCTCAGCTGAGGTGGAGAGCGGGAGAGGAGTCCCCTCCAGCACATTTGTCATAGGTTTGCCAACAGAGCTCTAGATTCCAATTCCTCTCCCAACTCCCTGCTAACATGAGTCAGCACCAGTCCCAGACTTTGATCTGCAAATCTGCATACCAAGTCCCAAGGTCTTCACTTTCTCCCCCTAATGCCTGTTCCTGCTTGACCCAGGTAAGCATCCCACAAAAACCCTACTGTACTTTAAGTTTTGACACCTTCCTGCAGGCACCCAATGGGCCTGCTTCCATTGTCACTGCCTGCCCTTATTGTATTTCCCCTTACTAAAGTTGGTTGGCTTCATTCATTTCCTCTCTGCTGACTCCTATCTTCTGGCTATGTACTAGGTTCTTCATTGTACCTTACCTCTGAATCTTGAACCACAAATTGCATTAAGACACTACCCCTTTCTATAGTGCCACCATTTGAGTTACTTTCTCTGGATCTCAAAGGCTTTTCAATCTTTAAAAGTCTCTGCTCAAGATGCAAATATCACTTGGAAACATTAAGCCTCATCACCTAACATCCCTACAGTTACCACCTACCACCTTCCTTGACATCTATCTGAGAGGAAGACCCCAAGGGGACCTGGACACACATTTGACATTTTCCTCCCAGGCTCTAGAGGACTGAAAGATTGGGCACAGCTAGGAAAGGCAGGAAAACTCCAAAGACTAGCCTTTCCCTACTTGACAATTTTGCCTCAGGCTAGCCCTCTAGTCAGGATCTCAAGCCTATTTTTAGCACCTTCTTTAGCTCCACCTTTAGCTCCTTCTGGAAAATCACTGCTGAGGGTTCAAACATTTTGAAACATTTGCCTTGCGTAGGTCTAGCTGTTATTTCCATTTTTTTCTTCCTGTAAAATGAGAATAAAAACAGTGACGATTGCATTCATATTTATAAAGACAATGATAGGGTGTCAACATTTCTACAATGAACCAGGTCATTTCAGCATGGCATTTCAGAAGAGACAACAGCCTCTCTAGCCAATGTCCCATTTATAACCAAGTTTCTCCCTTCAGTGAGCAGGATTTTTATGTCGTAAGGTAACATCTTTTCTTCCCACCAGTATTATATTAATAAGGCCTATAAATAAAGATTAAATTAAAAAAGAATTACAATATGGAAAATCTCTGATTCCCTGCATATTTAAATATTAGGATATATTTCTAAGCATTTTGCTACATCATCAGGCTGTCAAAATGACAGATTTCCATTTAATGTTTAATTCTATTATTTCTCAGTATTTTAAATGTTCTTTCCTCCCTCCCCCATTTTCCCAGTAATTCACTTTCAATTCTAACTCTGCTTCTAACTTGCTGTGTGATGTCAGGCAGATTCTTGGACATCTCTGTGATTTAATTTCCCATTGACAATATCAGAATAACACCCTACACCTTTCCTACTCGAAATGGAGAGCTTCAATTTAGAGTTCAATATTTTTAATTGCCTTAAAATGGACAATAATGAGCACTTCACCACTCATGTATCTTTTCTCTGTGTCAGATTTTAGCCTATAATTCCCCAATAGATGAACTTTTCCTATATCTCTCCCTATCCAACAGATCAGTTTATAGAGCAGTTGCCCTGAAGCATTTAAATGCTTTCTTTTCCCTCTACAAAAAAATTTCCACCTTAGTCTTCAATAAACTAAACTCAAATCCACATTTATTAAATATCAGTCCTACTTTTGGAGGGGCTGGGAAAGTTTAAAGACAACAAACAAATGATTACTGCTCTCAAGGAATTTACTCATCTTAAAACTTTGTGGAGAGTCTTCAATCTATCAGATTCTTTGTGACCCTACTGGGGTTTTCTTGGCAAAGATATCAGAGTGGTTTGCCATTTCTCTCTCTAGCTCATTTTACAGATGAGAAAACTGAGGCAAATAGGCAATTTGTCTAGACTCACACAACTAGCAAGCAACTGAGGCTATATTTGAACCTAGGAAAATGAGTCTTCCTGAATCCAGGCCCAGCAATCTATCCAGTGCACCACTTTGCTGCTTCTACCTTAAAATAGTTACTTTTAAACTTATGCAAAAGGGGCAAAATATTCACTTAAATCTTTAACAATGTAATGCCTTTATTGTATTTATTATCTCAAAAAGAATGAATAGGTTACTCTTCTAATTGAAAAGTGAGATGGACTTTAAATGTAAAGGGAAGATGCTTTTTTAATAAAACAGAATAAGAGGACAGCTAGGTGGCTCAGTGGATTGAGAGCCAGGCTTAGAGAAGGGAGATCCTGGGTTCAAATTTAACTCAGATACTTCCTAGTTGCGGGACTCTGGGCAAGTCACTTAACCCTCATTGCCTAGTTCTTACCACTCTTCTACCTTGGAACCAATATGTAGTATTGATTCTAAGGTGGAAGGTAAGGGTCTAAACAAAACAAAACAAAAGAGTAAAACCATGAAAATAGTATTTAAAGAAAGTTTTTTTAAGTAAATGTTTTGCACACGTATGCATATTTAAGTCTATATATATGCATATATAATCAGTTTATATGTGTGTAGGCATATTCCCATATCTATGTACTTTGTATATACATATATGTGTTCATGTGCATGGGGATAGCAAAGAAATTTACTTTCAGTAGATATTAGAATATTATGAGAAAATGTAGATCTAATAAAAATCTTTCTATTCCTCGAATAAAGAAACTTTTAACTTTTCGATGATAGGCTTTTTATCTGAAAAGGAAGGACAATAAACTCATCATTGTTATGAGATTGGCTGGTTGGTTTGTTGGCCTGATATTATGCTTATACTGGCCTTCTCATTTTATAACTAAGGAAACTGAGGTCTAAAAAGATGAAAGAATTTGCCCGAGGTCACATAGAAGTGCTTACACAAATCCAGCATAACATTTGTCTCTGGAGTGATGAAGTGTTGATTTTAGCGGCATACTAGACATAGGAAAGGGAGCCTGGATATCTACATTAAACCATTAAAATAATGGCAGTATTTCATTTCATCACAGGCCCAAATTGATGAGGTAAATTGCTCAAAGAAGTTTCTGAAATTTAGGGTAGATATGTCAGGACTAGGGGCAATTGAATTTGTAGCACCTTGTGTTGTCTAATCTACATTGTCAATGAGAGGAGGCAAAGTTATGTTTCTGATCTAATACATAGGATGAATAGGTTGACTGTAAGCTTAGCATGGTTCTATAGCATCTGAGTCAAAAGAGGTCATTAGGTAGTCTGCAGTATTTTAACCCTACACATACACAGAAATCTTTAAGGCTGATAATGAGGAAAAAATTCCCATAGCGTTCTCTCTTCACTCCAGTAGGCTAGATCTTACCAGACAAAAATTATACGAAGTAAAATTAAGTTATTCAATATAATCTTACCAAGGACATCAATAGAAAATGACACCAATAATCAGCTATAAATATTGTAAAACATTGATGTCAAAACTGACTATTCAATAAACCCTTATCATTTTGATATACAAGGCATAATGTTTTTATTTTGTTGTTTCCTATGTCTAGATCAGGGATTTTTTTTTTTACCTAGAATCTGTATACTTTAAAAAATATTTTTATAACTGTTTTTCAATAGGATTTTTTCCTTACAATACTATATATTTTCTTTTATGCATCTTAAAGCAAAGCATTATTATCAGAATGGGTTCATGGGCTTTATCAGCCTGCCAAAAGGATCCTGGACACAGGAAAAGTTAAGAACTTCTTATCTAAATTAATGATTAAAAAAAAAGAATAATGTAGGACATTTATTTATCTGAATAAATATGATTAAGAGAAAGGAAGACATAGTAGATATTTAGCTGGTTTTAGAGCTAGGAAAATATTGCTCAAAGAATAGCTTGTGTGTATCCATCTCTAATACATTTATATGAATATTGTATACACTAATATATTATATTTAACATATAATTAGATCTATCATATATAATAGCAAACATGACATATATATATATGTATATATAGACATACACATGTCTTTTTGTCAGATGACTTCTAGCACAAGGAAGGGAGAGAGAGGGAAATACCTGGAGATTTTAATGTAATAAACAAACAAATTAATCAATAATTAGTTTATTACTTTTTTTAAAAGAAGAAAATCTGGTTTTAAGACCTGCTTCTGACACATACTAGTTGTATGATCTTGAGAATATCAATAATTCCCCAGTACACCAGGAAGCCCTTGAAAACTATAACTTGCTAAGAGGAAAGTTCCTTACAAGACATGCATTCACAATATACATGTGTGCACTATCCTGAATAAACTTACTGTGTTGAGTTATAAGATTTAGCCATGACATAAGCTAATTTCAATAAAAATCTCAACAAACCAGTTCCTAAGCCATTTAGTTTTTTCCTGACTTTTTTTGTTACCATTAAAAATATATATATAGTATAATATAATATGTAACATAATAATAAAACAATATGACTTATTATAACTATGATATATTTATAAATACTATAAATATATTTAAATAAATATATTTAAATAAATATATTTAATATAACTATGTTATACATTTAATATCAAATATAATATATTTATCCAAGAGGAAAAAATTCTCATATTAGCTATGTCAAAAAATCTGTCTTATTCTTTCCTCCCACCCCATACCTCCAAAGAGACAGCTAGAAATCTACTGAGTGAACCTCTTTAAGAATTGATGTCCTTCTGTCTGTCCTCTAAATCCAGGATCAATTTGAGGACCTCCGAGGGCACTAGGTGATTTTAGGACTTGATTCAGAACTAAATAGAATAGGCTTGAACAATCTTTAGGCACTCGACTGCAGAAAATGAAGTTAGGCTCTTAGAAGATCATGTCAAAGAGTAGGAGGGATTATGGATTCAGAGTCAGAAGAACTTGGTTTTAATTATGTTTATGTGTGGGACCTGGACCACTTAACCTATTTGCTCCTTGGTTTCTCATCTGGGAAATGAGGAGGCTATGACTCTTTCATTTCTAAATCTATGAACCCTCAAGATTAACTCCTCTGGAGCAGACTATCCACTTGAGAGCTCTTCTGAATCTTTTGAATGGGCAGATGGACTCAGAGTAACACCCTGAAGACATCTTTAAGAGTTTCATTGAACCCTCCTTATCTCTGACCTGGATCTCTGAGTTGGTTTCAAGAGTCCCCCATGCTGTCCTTGGAATGGATGTGTAAACTAGGGTTCAACAAACTGCAGTACATCAGGTAGCTTTTAGTGCCAACTGAAAAACAGTTTGTAAACACAAAATCCTGATGTAGATATTATATCTCATCCAACCCTTAGACTATCCTGCCAACAGTAACGCCTACCAACACACAAAGATGGGAACTTGATTAAATTATGCCAAGTCCCCTTCTTCCATGTCAGTTGATAAACCATTCATTTCCCTGGCTCTCTGTTTTCCCACCTTCATTCTATCTCCCCCTACCATTCCAGGATATATGATCTGTTGAAATTAGAAACCACAGGGAAGGTGAACAAGAGAAACATTATATGTAACACTTTCTTTAAACCTCTAATGAAACAGTTTTCTATAGTTGTTGCAAATCAGCAAATAGTACTAGGTAGTTCATACAGTATGTACCAAGGGGTTCTATATGAGTTTGTATGACTCTCTTGGTGCAAAGGGACCCATGTATCCTTCCAGCACAAGAGGCAAGCCTATTATACAGACACTCTATAAATGGTGTTTGGGATAGAACATAGCATAATGGCAAGATTATTTAGTGTAGAGTGCTGAATTTGGAATTCTGGTACCTGAGATGGAATTCCAACTTTACCAGCAACTACCTGCGCAACCCGGGGCAATTCACTTTATCTCTTTGGAACTCAGTTTCCTCATCTATAAAATGGGACAATTGGACTAAATGCCATTTGAGGTCATTTCCAGTTTTAGATCTTTGATCCCTCTCGGACCTAACTGTATTTATGGAAGATAAACTTTCAGGGAGGATCATCTTTGAATTAAAAGGATAATGGTCTGCAATGATGATGTCAATAATCCGAAAGAGAAACGGTAGATACTAAGCCATATGAAAGGATCCTCTTGGACCACAAATTGACTTAGAATACATGTTAGCATTATCTATGTTGTAGTACATTTAATATATTTTGTTAAATATATCCCTATTACATTTTAATCTGATTCAGGCCATACTGGAGGGTGTTGTGGGCCACACAGGCAGTATGGCATTTCTGATCTATATGATAACAGAAGAAAGGTACAGATGTCTGTATTTCAAAGGGATTGGTGGCTCATTGTCTGCAAATGTAAGAGTTAGCATTTAGAAGGAAATGGCAAACTTGCAAGAAAACCTCAAATGAGGTCACAAAGAGTCAGACACAACTGAAATGGCTTTAACACAATTAAAATAGCAGAAAAACGACTGAAACAACAATTGCACCTTAAGGCTCTCAAAGCACTTTAAGTTATATTAACTTATTTGATTTTCATAACAAAATTTGAGAGGTAGGTGTGATTATTGTCTTTGTTTTACAGCTGAAGAAACTGAGTCACAGAAAGATTAAGTAACTTAACCTGGGACACAAAGCTTTTAAGTGTCTGAATCAGGATTTGAATTTAAGTCTTCATCTCTCGAAGTTCCAGGCTAAATTAAAGGAAGTATCTAGTTGGACCATCTAATTATACTAGGCATAGTAGTCATGCTTGGCACACTGCAGTTTGAATGTTCATGAACTTTTAAAAAGCAGAGGAAAAAAAACATAGCACTTGTGTCTTCACACTTGGATAGTGAATAGCATATAAAATATTCTTGAAATAGTATGCATCAAGCTAGTTATAAAATGGGGGGAAATGCTATGAACCAGAGAATTTGGGTTTGAATTCTGGCTCTGAAGCAGAACCTGGATGACTTTGGCCAAGTCACTTGCCCTCAGGCTATTCATCTGTATTGTGAGTAAATTGGATTAGATAACCTCTAAGCTCCCTTCTAGATTCAAATGTGTGAGTTCATTGGATCTTCATACTATCCTGTGAGGAATTATTATTTGATATTAGTCGTTAGGATACTAAATGAAGACTTGTCCAAGGTCACATAGCTAATGTGGCATAGGGAAAAATCAAGTACATGTCTTGTGGTTTATAATCTAGGGCTCTTTCTATGACATCATGTTGCGGACTATATAATGATATTCTAAAAAGAAATATAGGCAATAACAGCAGAAATGATTAGGGGAATTGAAGTACTAATTAACGAGAAAAGATTAAATCGATAAGTTGGCTTGCTTAGCTAAGTGACTTGAAAACAGTCATCAGTCACTAAATATTTGAATCGTGGAGGTGCTAAGGAGAGAAAAATGAATAATAGGAAGGAGGAACAGATTACCATCAGGTAATGTGGTGATTAGGAACTGATTATCATTATCATTATTAATAAGCATTTGAGGAAATAGCTTATCTAGGGAGTGTCTCTCCATTAAAATCTCAAAAGATACTGTGAACTCATAGAAAGGCTTATAGAAAAGAAATATCTGAAATGATAATCAGAAAATGAACTCATGGGACATGAGTAAGAAGAGCTAAATTCAATTTTTATTTCCTTGAAGGGTTTCCATTCATTTTCTTGTTTTTCATATCAGCAAATATTTGTTGAACATCTACTATATGCAAGATTCTAAGTTTATTCACCCTGAGATCTATAGAAAAGATATAGTCCTTCCTCTCAAAATATAGCAATAACTGAAAAGTCAAAGAAAAACAAGCCATTTTAAAAATGTCAAGACAATCAGAGAAGAGATCTCAAAAAAGGAGCATGGACCCTATTGTTTACAGATTTGTACTGAGATGAGGACATAATTCAGGACTGCTCTGTAAACTGTAAATCGATTGATTACCTTATGAAAATGATGAAATTTGAAAGAGAAATCATTCTTACAGTTATAAAGCATTTTCATTTCTATTTTCCTATTTGGTCTTTGAAATAACCGCAAGAGACAGGAAGGTGGGAGAGCATGGTTATTGATATTTTACAGATAAGTGAAGTAACTTGCTTAAAATCATATGAATAGTAATAAAAGTTGGGATTGGAACCCAATTCTTCTGTTTCCTGGTCTATTCTTTTTTTTAATTATGTGGTACTTCCTATCAGACAAGTTTGGAGTGATTTGGGGTTACCTCTCCAAGGGAAATGTTTTTGTTTTGTGGAAAAACTTCATTATCTTTGTTCTTGCCCTAGAGAAATTGAATCAGACATAAATAGAATGTTCATAATTCCTTTAACTTAAATTTCTCTGAGTGACAGGAAGGAAACAGGCATTTACTAAGCATTTACCATGTAGCATTCACCACACTAAGCATTTTATCACTATCTCATTTGATCTTCACAACAACCCTGAGAGACAGGTGCTGATATCATGCCTATTTCACAGCTCAAAAAATTGAGGCACACAAAGGCTAAATGACTTGCCCAAGGTCACACGACTAACTAGGTAAGTATCTGAGGATAGATTTGAACTTAATTCTTCTAACGCCAGCCCCACCTCTCAATCTACTTTGCTACCTACCTGCCTCCTTCCTTTACATCTCCTTTAATTAGTCTTTTTGTGTGTGTACGACAGTTCTTCCTATTTTAAAAATAACTTAGTATCTACCGGAATATTCTTTCATGGTTTCTGTGTAGAAGAAAAGGAAGAGATGCTTATAGTTCAAAGTGCCTGGTTTTAAATGCTGAACTGACTGATCCTGAGATTCTGAATTCTTATCCTTAACCTTCAAGCAATGTAAACCTTTGAGTGCCCACACCATGTTGCAAGGTGTCTTTCTAGCTGAGCTGATGGAAGTCGTGGGAAGAGACTTACTTGTAAGACTATAGAATGAGACACATTGGGGTAGTAGAAGGCACCCTTGCCTTGGAAATTCCTGTGAGCTCTGGCTACCATAACTAGCTGTGTGCAGTCTCCATCTTTGGGTCTGCTAAACAACACAAAGAGACATTGGATTAGGAATTCAGTGAAAGTTAGGAAAGATTATTACTTATGTCTAAATCCTGATGCCATTTCTGGACATCTGGCCATACTTTTGGGACTTGTATAAATTCAAATACTTGTGTTTATCCTACCCCTATTGTACAATTTTATGGAGCCAACAATAGGAAAGCTACTTCTTTATGTGTAATTCTTAGGCACTGACAGAAAGTAATACGTGGCCTAATCATATACTTTAGCAGATTTGTGTCCACTGTATAAGCCTGAAGCCAATCTGAGATGAATTATTTCTTTTAGTGTTAAATGGTTAAGTGAATCCCATATTTACTCCCTAAAGGATTTTTATATTAATGATAACTTCAAAGTATACAAAACTTTAAAATATATACTACTTTCTGTTTTCTGGTGTTTGCAGATCACTTTGAATAAAAACCCAAACTAAAATACAAAATGCTGGGTAAGAATGAAAGGAATTCTATACTCATCTTTAAAGGAGACTTAACAAATAGCAATGTTTTGGGTTGACTTTCCTGGCTGGTGTTTTTAGATGCTACCCATGGGTATTATAACAACTAAAGGCAATATTTATCCTGATAAGAGTTTTATCTTAAATCTGAACCTTCATACTCATAGCAAAGGACAAATATAACAACCATACCTATCTCTCTTACTTGTTTTGAATGCTATCTTCCCTCTATTTAATTTTGAGAGCTTTCAATTTCTGAGAAATGACAAAAGAAATGGAAACGTGTATGAAATAGGATGTCAATCAGAGCACCTTACCTTTCAAATCATAGTAAAAAAGGGAAGGTTTTCAAACAGTAAGCTGTCTCTTTTATTTATTGATCTTTAGCAAGAAATAAAGCTATAGTAAAATGTTCTCTCCATATCTTTCTCACTGTATGAAAAGAAGGTTACAGACCAATTGATTTGCCATCACAATTGATTAGATACCTTTCCTACTATCTCTATTGTGACAGCAGACATGCAGTCATATAGATCTTTCATTAGGAAAGTCATTGAAAAGCTAAGGTTCATTGCATGCTTAAATGGTTTGTAGCCTACTCATTAAGCCATTAACTAACCATTAATATTGCTTAACCCCAAACCTTACAGATGAAATAAGTTATTGCCATTTCCTAGCTCCCAAAGAGCCCGGACAGGCATACATTTGCCAGATTTTGTTACAACTAGATTTTTTAAAATTAAAGACATGGGAAAAAAATTAAGCGAGATGGGAAAAGAGAGGGATCCAGGGACCTGGGTCTATGAGGACTAATAAGATTTATATGTGTGATCCCTTTGATGTATACCCCAAAGCATCAATTGCTGGTACCTAACACATGCACATTACATGGAATTGCTTTTTGTTCGCATGTTTAATCTGATTTTAATGCTTTTTTTCCCATATGTTATTACTACTATCAATAACATTCATTTAATTTATAAAGTGACTCTTATTCCCCATGAGGAAATATTGTAGGCAGCGCCCTAATGCTGAACTGTAAGAAGAGGAACCAAGAAATGCTAGTTATAGACATGGTGATATGCATTAAAAGAGATTGTTATTTTTATATACTCATCTTTAGACCCAAATAAGTAAATGATGCACCAAATCATCTTATGTCACATGATCAAAAAGAAACCCAAACCTTTGTATTCTGAGGGGGTGAAAATCAACTTCTGTCTGTTTTTGCCTTGGAACAGAGTCAGTAAATGGAGAGAGTTCTAGTTGTTATTAATAATATAAACACTATAGGCTGCCAGCCCTATGCCGAGCATAATATAAGCAAAACCCCAAACAAAAAGTCCCCACCAACCTTGCATTGCTAATATATCCCAGCAGGTCAATGCTAATGAAAGCATAGGATCTTGCTCATAATTTGTTTCAGCTATGTTGCATTACGGTGGAGCAGCCCATAGACCTCTTTGCAGGCAGGTCTCTTCACAGAATTAAAAACATAACCAAAAACAATCCCAACACAATATTGACCATTTTTTTCTGAGTCTAGAAAAAAAAAAGGGGATGCATCAAAAAAATCCCATAAATTCTGTGGCATACATGCAAGGAGGGATTCAAGCTACATAGGGTATGCAATTAAGGAAAGATATAAATAGGGCCTCCAGTTCATATACAAGAGAAGTCACAAAGCCACAAGGGATATTGTTCCGTAGGTAAGTAAATGTAAATTACCTTTGCCAATCTACCCAGTAAGGAGAAGAAAATGATATGTGCATAGCGATTGGACTGAAATATTGCCACAAAATGTCAGTTTGGGCAAATTGGGGCTGGATTCAATTTGATTTTCCTGTAACTCAAATACTTTAAGCCTTAGTATGCCCTGAACCATAAAAATTAAACACTGTAGTACTAAATCCATCTGTTGGCTGCAGTTTGCAACTGCATAGTATTTGTTATTAATTTTATTTAAGATGTGTTTAATTTATAAAGCAAAATGCAAAGTAGTACTCAACTGAGGGAATATGCCCTATCAAACCTAAAAAAAAGACTTTTAAAAATATTCATTTATTATGATCATTTAAAACAGCTCACCCTCTCCCTTACAGGCGGTCAGCGTACCCGGATGGTCTTTTATAGGCAGGTGCATGTGATAAGCAAGAGAGAGCTAACCCCCAGGGCCATACCTTTCTGTGGCATTTTAATTATTTTCAATGCACTGTCAGGACAATGACACATGTCTAAAGAATCATGCAAATACGCCTTTGCTGAATATATGACCCACACCCCGAGGCACTGAAAAGGGGGGAGATGAACTTGGATAGAGTTAGGAGTCTCTGTACCGTAGGTTTAGAAGACAAGTACAATGAATGAATCTCTTTTAGGTCAGCTTAGTCCTGCTTGTGCTGTCTGGAAGACTCCTCGGAATATGCTGCTGAGCAAGGAGAGGGTTATCTACTTCTTGGTGTTATTCATTTTTTTCTCTAGGATATGGTTGAGGGATAGGGAGTTTGATTTGTTAAACAGAGCCAGCAGTTCTCCCTCTGGAACCAATAAATGCTAGTTTTGGATGGAGAGGTTGTATATATACACATACAAACACACATATATACACTTATGTATATGAATGTTTCTTTTTTAAATTATTGTAATTTAGTAAGATATTTTTGATGCAATATTCATCCATTTAAGCGTAAGGATGACAATGTATAAAAAGATCCAATTAAAAAAATGAAATTTTTCTTTGGTTTTAAGACTTCATAAAAGGCTATTTGTACCAAACAAGCCCTGAGATATTTGGGTCATCTTAGGCTAGCATGTAGTGATTCACTTCCCCTTTCCCACTATAGATGCTTCAGATTCAATGCACCTGCCTATTCTGGTGGTATTTGGGAGCAAGAGTTTATAAACACTTTTGTGTCTTGTATGTGTACTTAAGAATCTCTCTCTGTCTCTCTCTGTCTCTCTCTCTCTCTGTCTCTCTCTCTCTCTCTCTCTCTCTCTCTCTCTCTCTGTCTCCCCACACTTTTTCTATTCTATAAAAATTTCATTTCTAAAATTCTTAGAATAAAGTTTTAAAATATACAAATAAAAATTCATATGATAACAGAGGATATAGATTGTATTGAAATACATGTATCAAGGGGCAGCTGGGTAGCTCAGTGGAGTGAGAGTCAGGCCTAGAGACAGAAGGTCCTAGGTTCAAACCCGGCCTCAGCCACTTCCCAGCCATGTGACCTGGGCAAGTCACTTGACCCCCATTGCCCACCCTTACCAATCATCCACCTATGAGACAATACACCGAAGTACAAGGGTTTAAAAAAAAAAAAGAAATACATGTATCAATACAACATATACATATGCTTATATGTGTGTACATACACACAGGTGATTATATGCATATAATATAATACACATACATACATTTATAGATATTTCTACATGTGCACATATCTTTTTATATACATATCTATCTATATAAGTTAGAGAGGTGGAAATTAGAAAGAAAACTGGTCATGGAATTAGAAAGATGAGTTCAAATCTGGCCTCAGACAATTATTAGCTTGTGACACTGGTCAAGTCATTAACTCTGCCTCAGTTTCCTTATTTATAAAATGAGCTGAAGTAAGAAATGGTAAACCACTCTAGTATCTTTGTGAAGAAAATGACAAACAGAGTTGCAAAGATAATTGAAATGACTAGACAATGACAAAATCTATTTCTATTGATATAGAAAGATAGATATCTATATATGCCCATGTAGATACACACACACACACACACACACACACACACACACACACACACACACACACATATATATATATATATATGAGCAGCTGAGTGGTATAGGGGCTAGAGCATGGGCCTGGAGTCAGCAAGAGCTGAAAACGATTCTGGATTTAGATTCTTTTTTGTGACCCTGAGCAAGTCATTAACCCCATTTGCCTCAGTTTCCTCACTTGTAAAATATGATGGAGAAGAAAATGGCAAAATATTTCATTATATTTGCCAAGGAAAACATCAAATGGGGTTCCAAAGGGTCATGTACAACTGAAAATGCCAGAAAATTACAACAAAATATATATCTGTATTGTTATTCAACAAAATGTATATTTGTACTGTTATTCAGACAAATCCATATATCACTATAAGAAACTCATATTAAGAGCCTCTGTCTGGAGGCTCTTATGATACTGAGAAGAGACAAAAGAGCAGAAAACACAAATGACATTCGGGAGAAAAACTATGCAGCAAGGAAGGACATCCAAACAGCTTTTTAAAGTTTTCACCTCAATTACATTGATAGGTCTCATGGTCTAAAGGAATAAGTCCTGGACCAGGAGTTTGGAGACATAGGTTAGGATCTAGCCTCTGATTTTTACTAGCTGTGTGATCATTGGCCAACCACTTAAGTTCTCTGAGTCTCCAGGTTCCTCATTTATAAAATGTGAATTATGATACTTTCAGTACCTACCTGACAGGGTTATTGTGAAGAAAATGGTTTATAAGCCTGCCAAACACTATATAATGGGAACATAAATGCCTGTTACTACTACAACTACTGTACACAAAACACGAATGTGATTTTCCATGCAAAACATTGTCCAACAAAATGCTCCAATACGGGAGTGAAAACAGCAAAATGGTACCTTGTCCCCCAGTCACTAGAAGTCAGTCTAGTGACAATTCAGTTTCAGGGCTATGAGTCTGACTGTCCCAGTGTGATCTTTAAGATACCATAAAAATAAGTCTCATTCTGATACTGAGTAAAATTATAGTTGTCATGTCCAGGGTGGACTTGGAGGATGTCTGGTTCTTTACTAAACACAAACCATTTCCCTCCTCCCATTCCTGCACCCCATTAGAGACCTACAGAATGTATCTGGAACTGAAATCAACTTCTAGGGAGTCCAAAAGAATAACAGAGAGACAGGCCTTGTTTGATCTCCCATGACTATATGGACCAAAAGGAATCCTCTTATATCTCTCCTCCACATCTTTCTGACAACCTGCATATACTCTCTTTACCCTGAACATGTATATATACATGAACATGTACACATACATATATATATATCCCTGGACTGTGAGGCACAGAACTGACCTTGACAAGGCAAGGAATAACAAAGGACGTTGTTGTTGTTGTTCAGTCATTTTAGTCATGTCCAACTCCACATGACCCTATTTGAAGTTCTCTTGGCAAAGATGCTAAAATGCTTTGTCGTTGTCAACTCCAGCTCATTTTACAGATAAAGAAACGGAGGCAAACAGGGTTAAGTGAGTTGCCCAGGGTCACACAAGTAGTAAGTGTCTGGGGCTAGACTTACCTCAACAAGATGAGTTTTCCTGACTTTAGCCCCAGCCCTTTGTGCTACTTAGCTACCCTGGTTATTGAATTTCTATTCGCACATATTTACCATTTCCTTAATTTTGAACTCTTCTAAAGAATGAGGATAATAATACTTGTGCACATGTGTATAATAGCTCATATCATATAATACTTTGCAGTTTGCAAAGTGCTTTACAAATGTTATCTTGGTTGTTCCTTACAACAACCCTGAGAGGTAGATGCCATCTTTAATCTTGTTTTACATGTAAGGAAACCAAGTAGACAAATATTAAGTGACCTTCCTAAGGTCACACATCTAGAAAGTATCTGATGCCATATTTGAATTCATCTTCCTGATTTTAGGTCTAATACTCAGTTCACTGCACAATGTGGCTCTTTATCTATCTATCCATCCAGCCAGCCATCCAGCCAGTCATCCAGCCATCTAGCCATCCAGCCATCCAGCCAACCATTTATCCATCTCTCTATCCATTCATCCATCTAACCATCTAACCATCTATTTGTCTGTCTATCTATCTGTCTATCTATCTATCTATCTATCTATCTATCTATCTATCTATCTATCTATCTATCTATCTATCTATCCATCTATCCATCTATCAATGTCTCTATTTATCTGTTTTTATCTATACATATATAGATATCTTTAGAAATATAGATATCTGTATATATCTAAAGATCTATATGTATAAATAATGTTTTACAAATATTCATATGCTATAAAATGCCAGTATTATTAATAAAATTACACTAATAATATTATTAATAAAAGCTATTAGAAACCATTACAATTATGAGGGAAGAAGATAAGTTATCTATCATCTCTATTGTCTTGACTCATGCTAGGCTTGTATCAACACTGCTTTTGGTAGGTCTAGAAAAAATGAGTTCATATCTTAATACTTTAACAGTCGTTTTGTCCATTTGTACACTAGTCTAAAGAACATGAAATATAAAAGAATAATATCACGATAGTGATTTATCAAAGATTTTTTCTATCCAAACTCTTCTGAAAAAAATGAGATTAACAACAACAAACAAACAACAACAATAACAACCATAATAATACCTCCAAACATGGGTGCATTAAAGAGAAAGACAAATCATTTGTATTCATTTTTGTTTTTTCTGTTTAGGAATTACTTCCTAAGATCAGGGCTTCAAGTAGTCATTTGAATAAAACTGTTCTAGTCAGAAGATCCCTCCTTTCTCTGCCTCCAACCAGTTCAGATGAAAAATCCCTCCTTACTTGAATTTTCCAAGAAAAGAAAGAGTTTTCATGCCATACTCATATGATTGTAACTGTGTGAACCTGAACTAAGAGTAGGGACTGTTTAGAGAGAGAGAGAGAGAGGGACAGACAGAGATGGAGACAGAGACAGAGAAAAAGAGGGGAAAGAGGTAGGGGCAGAGTTGTTCATTTTACAAAGTTTACTGCATCTAATTTGTGATTCGCCTTAATATAATATTTCCTAAATGTTTTCTACGATCAGGAAGAATGCATAATTAACTATACACTAAAATGATTTCAGGGAAGATTGCTTCCAGGAGAATGCAGTTATGCAAGGTCACATGATACAAAACAGGATCTCTTCATGCCAAAATACTATTAATAATTAATTGGAGAGAGAGTCCTACACCATAATGAATGAGAGACATGGATGGGAGGAGTGATCCCACCTCATGGCAGAAATAAGCCAGTCATGTCCAAAAAAAGATAAGGAGACATCATATGATGCTTTGCTCTTAAAGGGGAAGACCTCCAAATGTGTTAGAGACATTGATGAAGTTTCTAACTACTTCAGTGATTGAGCTCATGAACAGAATTGGCCACATGGGACTGTTTCATCTTTCTTTCCCCCAATGCCTAGCCCTGTGCCCCTCCTGTAAGTATTTAATTAATACTTGGCGAATGGAATTGGATATACAATCAACACAGTAATGAGGAAAATAGTAAACATGTGGGTGTGGCAGGTGAGAATAATTCCTAGAAAAAATTGAGGTCCAGAAAAAAAATTAAAAAAAAGAACAAGTGGTGAGAGAAAATGGGGGGTGGGGAGGGTGCTAGCTTAATGGACTCTGGAGAGCTATATGATTTTCTTCAGAATAAGGACTGTGGTCAAAAAGGTTACACATTTTCCTAATGAATGACCTCAGGACTTGAGCTATGCAGGTGAAATTCTGTAAATAATAATTATACAGCTGGGGTCCTTCAAAGCCAAGACTTCTTAGTAACAGCATTGAGGGAAATGAAAAAAGGCACTGAACCCACATCACTGCTCAGAGACATTTCACCTTTTACCTGTGTTAAATTTAAACCAATATAAATAATTCCAGGTTCTTATTTTCCAGAGAGTTTTATTAATAATCACTTAAGATAGAGAAAGCAGATTAAAGCCTAATTTAACCTAACTGACCATGTGTATAGATTCTCCCACCTGGCTATCAGTCAGTCTCTCCAGGTGATCCAGGATGCAGGGTAGGAATTCAGGATGGGATGTGGATTCTATTCACATACCTGTGTTTTTTGTTTGTTTGTTTTTTAAAATTTTTGCTTTTTTTCTTAGAATCAACACTGTGTTTTGGTTCCAAGGAAGAAATTCTGTAAGGACCAAGCAATGGGGGTAAGTGACTTGCCCAGGGTCACACAGCTGCGAAATGCCTGAAGTCAGATTTGAACCTAGGCCTGTTTCTCCATCCACTGAGCCACTCCCTCTGCTTTTAAAAATCACTTCTTGGAACCTTCTTTCTCATGGGTCAAGACTTTCCAACACCTTTATAGGCAGTCCCATTGTCTCTCTATTTCAGATTCTCCATGAAGACTTCTTCTCTGAACCACTTGATTATAGTTATTATCTCCTAGTGTCATTTTGTATTCAAATGTTTCTCCCAGTAAGTTTTATCACAGGCTAGATTGAACTATATGTTGGTAACCTCAGCTATTGTTCTTTCAATTGACCTTCATGCGATTCTGCTTATTCTGCATCTTTAAATTGAAAGGGCAATTCAATGGAAGATATTATTAACATGAGTAGATGGAAAACTTCTTCTAGGCTAGAGCTCATCATACTTCACTTCCCCTTAGGCTGAAAAAAAGCAGCTAGTATAATTTAAATTCAATTAGAAATTTATATATACTGTCTCAGTCAATCCTTACAACCAGCTATAGGTAGTCTAAGTCTTATTATTCCCCTGTTATAATACATTTGCTTAGTGTTTCAAGGTTTTGAAGAACATTTTACAAATTCTATCTTTTCAGGATACTATCTTATCCTCATAAAAACCCTGGGAGGTAGCCATATGATTATCCTATTTTATAACTGAATAAACTGAGGCAGGTAGTGATTAAATGTCTTGCTCAGTGTCATACAGCTAGCTAGTAAATGAGGCAGGGTTGAACTCAGGATACCAGGTCCAGCAATCTTATTTATTGTACTTCCCAACTGCTTTACGGCAACATTGCGCAGTGGTTAGAGATCTGGGCTTTAGGCGCAAGGAGATCTAGTCTCAAGTCTTATATTGACTCATAATTCTTTTATGCTGTTTCATTGGTCAGTCTTGTACAACTCTTTGTGACCCCCATGGACCATACATTCCATAAGGGTTTTCTTGGCAAAGATACTAGAGTAGGTTGGCATTGCCTTTTCCAATAAATTACCCTCACCCAGGGTCACATAGCTAGATAGTATCTGATGTTAGATTGGAACTCAGGTCTTCATGACTCCAGATTCAGCACTCTTATCTCCTGAATCATCTATCTACCTCCTTCTATTCTGACATCCCTTCCTACTACCAAAGAGGAAACTTATACATCACTTCCAAAGACCATATAAGAGGAAAACCAGGACTTCAGAGAGAGATTTTATGATAGGTGATGTTATCACCTTGAATAACTTTGTCAAGTTTGCTTTATTTGCTTTCCCCTTGTCACCTAAATACTGCATTGTGGTAAATATGACAATAAGAAGGCTTCATAATCATCTCTCTGGGAACTGACATAGCAGAACCATTCCTACAATAACAGGAAGGTGGGTGGAACAGCGGGCAGGAAGATAGATTAAATTCTGCCTCAAATATTTACTAGTTGTATGACCCTGAGTAAGTCATGTAACCTCTGTTTTCCTCAGTCTCCTTATCTTTTAAATGGGAATAATAATAAGACTTACCTCAAAATGTTGTGGTGAGGAACACATACACACATATATATGCTTAAAGGTTTGTAGAGCACTGTTGGATTATATATACTTATAGATACACTAAATATAACTATTTGTAAAACTGTATCTATATAACTATATATATGTCTGTTCACCTATCTATCTGCCTATCTGCTTATCTATCTATCTATCCAATTTATCTGTCTGTCTATCCTGTCTGTCTATCTCTATCTATTTATCATCTCTCTAATCTATCTGTCTGTCTGTCTATGCTGTCTGTCTGTCTGTCTATCTATCTATCTATCTATCTATCTATCTATCTATCTATCTATCTATCTCTCTATCACCTGTCTAACCTGTCTGTCTGCCTATCCTATCTGTCTATCTATCTCTATCTATCTATCTATCTATCTATCTATCTATCTATCTATCATTTCTCTGTCTAATCTATCTGTCTGTCTAATCTATCTGTCTGTCTATCCTATCTGTCTGTCTATCTATCTATCTATCTATCTATCTATCTATCTATCTATCTATCTATCTATCTATCTATCCATCCATCCATCCATCCATCCGTCTATTCTAGGAAATGCCTTTACCTGGGGCAATCATATTAGTTTAGTTATTGTTCAGTTGTATCCAACTCTTTGTGATCCCATGAGCCATAGCTAGCCATGGAATTTTTTAGGAAAGCTATTGGGGTGGTTTGACATTGCCTTCTCTAGTGGATTTAGGCAAATAGAGGTTAAGGGACTTGCCCAGGGTCACACTGCCACCTAGCTGACAGGTGGACAGTTTAAGGTGGGTGTTCATGGAATATTACAAGAATTAAAAGAAGGTTTCAGTATGTTTGGTGGATTCTCTGTAAAAGATATATATGTATATATATATGTATATATATATATATAATACTTTTGCAGGATCAAAAAAGAAATATGTATGTGTATATATATATATATATAGTGCCTACTATGTGCCATGCACTGGACTATATGCTGAGAATCCTTATTGCAGTTTTATACAAAGTGTATCAAAAATCTTAGTGCAGGTTTGAGCTAGTTTAGCATGAAGACTTTAGAGATACCTTATATAAAAATACCACTGTGAACTTGTTTCTAACACTTCTAAGCCTAACCAGATACTAGGAGTCTTTTTGAACAGTTCCTTAGGTGGACACCGATAGCTTAGGAACAATGTCACTAATGCCACTATTGCTAGTGTCTTATTAGTGACTTGAATGGCAATTGCCTTAATGGCAAATTTGAGAATTCAACATCTCTTTTCATAAAATGCCATTTTAAGTCATTCACAAAGAAATTGGGCTACTTTAGAAAACTTAGGGAAAGGAGTTGAAGACAGAAAAAAGGCAAACATAAGGCATAGAACTTGAAAGGAATTGGAATGGAAAATTGATATGTAGGCTCTAAGAGTAGTTTCATTGCTGTTCATCCTTAGTTTTTGAAGAGGAACAGTTGCATCATGGGCTCTTGACTTTCAGGTGAATTGGATTTCAGAGATGTAGAGCTGCACAGAATCATCAGCTTCATTCTCTTTTCCAGAGTTATAGGAGTCTAGTGGTAATACCAAAGTTAGGACGACTGGCGAAGGATCAGGATAAAATGGATGTCCTTAGCCTCTGATTTCTGATGAGGCTTTAAACACTCCACAGGGCCTGTCAGCTGATTTCATGGCCATTGGAACAAATTGTTCTCATCCATCCATTCCACTGGGGGAAATCTTCACATGCCTGGGTTAGGCAAATCCTGAATTTACCAATGGACTTGAGATTTGTCTGTTATCCTTAATCTGGTTTAGCCCATTTGCCAAGGTGGTTTTACTGAGGTGTGGCTACTTTGTATGTTACAGCTTCTTGGACCAGTTTTAGACTGTAACCAAAAGTTAGGCTACCATATTAGAGTAAAAGAACAAAGATGGAAGTGCAAAAAGGAACTAGAAGTCAGGCAATAGTCATACAAGCACAAGAAGGGGCTGTTATCAAAGTGATGCAGAAGATCATGACATTTCAAAAAGGCATTCAGTAAAGCATATGAATTGTATGTGGTTTGATTGTTTAGACTGACATTAAGCAACTGTGGCTGCTGAATCCTCATGTTTATGGGAAACCTCTGGCAGAGTATTTTAATTTGGCATAACATGTTTTTAAGATTTAGCTTGAAGTCAGGCAGCAGGCTGGAGCCCTGAATTCTGAATAAGATATTAGTTTGTTTTTACTTGAAGTGCTGTGCTTTCCCTGAAGTTCTTTCACTCTGGATATGCCACATTTAGGAAAGCATGACAAGAATGTGCACACATGTCTTTGAATTTACCTTTAATAAATGTCATATTTTCTTTTTTTTTCAAAAAGATATTTTCAGACATTTTACTTTATGCATCTGATATGCAGAATGTGGATTGATACAAGACCATTTAGGGAGCTAGGTCTCTAAATAGGAAGAGTTAAAAAGCTGAATCTAGAGGCGATGTGGAGCTCAGGATCTCATGCGCTGAATTTGAGAAGGGCACAAAAAAATGAAGATTCTTTGTTTAAGGATAAGGTTACTCTCACACCTCCATCAATGAACATGGGGATTTTTTTAATAAATTTTTTTTGAGTTCCAAATTCTCTCCCTCTGACCCTCCCTGAGATAGAAGGTAATATGATATAGATTTTCCATGTGCAGTCATGTAAAACATTCTTCTTAGTCATTCTGTATAAGAAATCTTGAACAAAAAAAAGAAGAAAAAGAAATATATAGTATGTTTTGGACTGCATTCAGATTTCATCAGTTCTTTCTCTGAAGGTGGATGGTATTTTTCAGCATGAGTCTTTGGGATTGTCTCAGATCACCGTACTGCTGAGAATAGCTAGGTCATTCACAGTTGTTCATAAAACAATATTGCAGTTATGATGTACAATGTTCTGATTCTGTTTACTTTGCATCAGTAACATGAAGATGTTCTAAACAACCTGTGATTTCTTCATGAGGTGTGTATCTTTCTGCTTTTTAAGCTATTATTTTCTTTTTGCAGTACTTTCATTTCTTTTTCCCATTTTTTTCAACCGGTCTTTTTTGGAATTCCTTTTTGAGTTCTTCTAGTGCGTGTAACCGATTCCTGTTTTTTTGTTGTTGTTGTTGAAGTTTTCTATGTGGTTACTGTAATAATTAAAATTGGTTTGACTAAATTTATGAGTTAAAAAAAAGATTGTTGTGGTCCCTGTTTAATAATTAAAGTCTTAAGTCAAAATGCTGTTTGTAGCTCTTAACAATTTAGTTTAACTTAAATATAGTAAAAGAAAAGGAAATGTAAGAGGGAAGTAGGAAATATTTCCTAGCCTACCATCCTAGAATCTGATCCAAAGAAATTCAGCTTGCTCCATGACCAAGTTCCAGTCTCCATATGGAAGTCATTGTAGTCTCTTCAACAAGAGTCTATGTAAGCCTCTTCCTTCAGTTCCAGTTATCAACACTGAATCTCTGGAGTGCAGAATGTCTGACTCACCGAAGCTGAATGTATGTAGCTGAATCATCCTGAATCAATCCTGCAGAATCCTCCTCTGGAGTCCTTCGTTTTTTATAAGCAGTTTCTCCAGGTCACTTCCTGTCTCTCTCCCACTTGATGGAAACATAGCCTCCCAATTTGCCTGGCACTGCCCAGGGGTCAGTGATTATAGTCTTTGGGGGTCTGAACTTTTTTTATTAGTGACTTACTAAGTGTTAAGTAGAGGTACTTTAAGTTTTTGATTGAGTAAATTAAAGGTTGCTGATTGATTACATAAAAAACAAACAAAAAGGAGATGAATACTTTTCTCACACTACTTGGATCTTATCATCTCCTGTTGGTTCTGCTCTTTATTCTTTTTCCCCATAGAAGTTTTCAAGGATTAAATGTTTCTTTTGCCTTTTGCTCATCTTTCTAGCCTTTTTATGCCTGTGGACTGGTAACTCTGAAAACTGTTTGCCAATTCTTTTTCCTCTGTTGACTTTTGCCCTTGTACTATGGACTCTGGACCTCACTGTGGGCTGGTGCCAGGGCCCAGGACCTTGAGCGGTGGGTCTGAGGTACCCCCTTGCTGGTGCAGCCTGTGTCCAGAGTTCCCAGAGTTGATCTATGCCAAGGTTCTGAATATGGTGTGGTAGGTGGTGGGGTGGTTGGCCAACATGCCTCTGTTTGCATTTTTGTTTTCGGTTTCCCCTTATCCCCTGAAAATTAACTCTTTCTGCCTACCTTTCAAGTTCTATTCAGTAGGAAAACCTCCTCGCTTGTCCTGCTTTGACTCTTGTTTAGAGGCATCTTCTAAAGATCAGTTTGGAAAGAGAGTCAGAGCTGTTTTGGCTTTTGCTGTTACTCAGCTGCCATATTGGCTCTGCCTGGATCTTTTTGAATGGGTGAAGAAATAAAGCAACCTGATTGAGAGTAAAAAATATGTTGATTGGACTTATGTATAAAATCAATCAATCCCTTAGTGAGCTAAGTTCAGTGGGGTTCAGAACAAAGGTGGAAGATTTCAGTTCTGAGTTGAAGATTCCAGTTTAAACTCTAGAGAAAGCATTTTCTCTCTCCAACCTCTCTCTACTCCTACCAACAGAATGGAAGAGAACAAAAGGAAAAAATGCATCCAACTCAAAATAGACTAACACAAATGAAAAACTTTAACACAGGTATAGATAGACACATAGAGCATACACAAGTTTGAAAGATTCTTCTGGAATGCCAGAGGCCCCAGTGCTAAGATCCCTTGTTCCTCTGTAGTCGACCTTATCTTCATTTGTCAATGTGAGAATGATCTTGCTGCCCTTCTGGAATGAAAATTGGGGGCGGGGGGATGGATAAGTTACATTAGAGGACTACTATACATAATTAATTACGTCATGCGGTTCTGAACTAAAGTAAATAAAGAACAATATGAGTAATTAATAAAACAGAGTAGGCACAGAGCTGATGTCCAGCATAGAATATTATAGATTCAGTACACAGAATGAGTAACTGATCAATCTGCAATTCATGCTTTACTAATGCTGAAATCATAGGTTTTGCATTTGATGTTTAATTAAATTTTTTTTTGAAAAAATTTTCCATGGTTACACGATCCATTTTCTTACTCTTCCCCCCTCCCCAGCTGACATGCATTCCCACTGGTTTCTTCATGTGTCATCAATCAAGACCTATTTCCATATTATTCATAGTTGTACTAGGATGGTCGTTTCGAGTCTACATCCCCAATTATGTCTGCATCAGCCCATGTGTAGTGGCAGTTGTTTTTCTTCTGTGTTTCCACTCCTGTAGTTCTTCCTCTGAAAGTGGGTAGCGTTCTTTTCCATAAATCCCTCTGAATTGTCTTGGGTCATTGCATTGGTGCTGGTAGAAAAGTATTACATTCTATTGTGCCATAATGTATCAGTCTCTGTGTACAGTGTCCTCCTGGTTCTGCTCCTTTCCCTCTGCATCAATTCCTGGAGGTCATTCCAATTTACATGGAATTTCTCTAGTTTATTATTCTTTTGAGCACAGTATTTCATCACCAACAAATACCACAATTTGTTCAGCCATTCCCCAATTGATGGGCATACCCTCATTTTCCAGTTTTTTGCTACCATAAAGAGTGCAGCTATAAATATTTTTGTACATGTCTTTCTCCCTATGATCTCTTTGGGGTACAAACCTAGCAATGGTATGGCTGGATCAAAGGGCAGGCAATCTTTAGCGCTCTTTGGACATAGTTCCAAATTGCCATCTGGAATGGTTGAATCAATTCACTACTCTACCAGCAGTGCATTAATGTCCCAATTTTGCCACATCCCCTCCAACATTCATTACTCTCCCCTGCTGTCATTTTAGCCAATCTGCTAGGTATGTGGTGATACCTCAGAGTTGTTTTGATTTGCATTTCTCTAATTATTAGAGATTTAGAACACTTTCTCATGTGCTTATTGATAGTTTAGATTTCTTTATCTGAAAATTACCCATTCATGTCCCTTGCCCATTTATCAATTAGGGAATGACTCAGTTTTTTGTACAATTGATTTACTTCCTTGTATATTTGAGCAATTAGACCTCTGTCAGTGTTTTTTTTTTTGTTATAAAGATTTTTCCCAGTTTGTTGTTTCCCTTCTGATTTTGGTTGCATTGTTTTTGTTTGTATAAAACCTTTTTAATTTAAGATCATCAAAATTAATTATTTTATATTTTGTAATTTTTTCCAATTCTTGCTTAGTTTTAAAATCTTTCCTTTCGCAGAGATCTGACAAGTATACTATTCTGTGTTCACCTAATTTACTTATAGTTTCCTTCTTCATATTCAAGTCATTCACCCATTCTGAATTTATCTTGGTGTAGGGTATGAGATGTTGATCTAAACCTAATCTCTCCCATATTGTTTTCCAATTTCCCAGCAGTTTTTGTCAAATAGTGGATTTTCGTCCCAAAAGCTGGGCTCATTCTGTTTATCATAGAATGTCTTACTGACGTCACTTATCCCAAGTCTATTCCACTGATCCTCCCTCTGTCTCTTAGCCAGTACCATACTGTTTTGATGACCACTGCTTTATAGTATAGTTTAATATCTGGCATTCCTAGGCCACTTTCCTTCACAATTTTTTTCATTATTTCCCTTCATATTCTTGATCTTTTGTTATTCCAGATGAACTTTGTTATATTTTTTTCTAATTCTGTAAAAAAGTCTCTTGGTTGTTTTATAGGTATGAAACTAAATAAGTAAATTAATTTGGATAGAATGGTCATTTTTATTATGTTAGTTTGTCCTACCCATAAGCAATGAATGTTTTTTTCCAGTTGTTTAGATCTAGTTTTAATTGTTTGGAAAGTGTTTTGCAGTTGTGTTTGTATAATTCCTATGTTTGTTTTGGTAGATAGATTCCTAAGTATTTTATATTGTCTAGTGATTTTAAATGGTGTTTCTCTTTCTCACTCTTGCTGCTGCAATGTGTTGGAAATATATAGAAATGCTAATGATTTATGTGCATTTATTTTGTATTCTGCAACTTTGCTAAAGTTGTTGATTATTTCTACCAGCTTCTTAGTTGATTCTCTAGGATTTTTTAAGTAGACCATCGTATCATCTGCAAAGAGTGATAGCTTGGTCTCCTCATTGCCATTTTTATATCTTCAATTTCTTTTTCTTCTCTAATTGTTAATGCTAGTATTTCTAGTACAATGTTAAATAATAGAGGTGATAATGGGCATCCTTGTTTCATGCCTGATCTTATTGGGAAGGTTTCTAATTTATCCCCATTGCATATGATGCTTGTTGATGGTTTTAGATATATACTGTTTATTATTTTTAGGAAAGGTCTTCTATTCCTATACTTTCTAGCATTTTCAATAGGAATGGGTGTTGCATTTTGTCACAGGCTTTTTCAGCATCTATTGAAATAATCATGTGATTTTTTATTTGTTAGCTTGTTGATATGGTCAATTATGTGGATGGTTTTCCTGATGTTTAACCATCCTTGCATTTCTGGTGTAAATCCTACCTGATCATGATGGATAACCCTCGTGATCACTTGTCTGAGTCTTTTTGCTATTATTCTGTTTAAGATTTTTGCATTTATTTTCATTAAGGAGATTGGTCTGTAAATTTCTTTCTCTGTTTTTGGTCTGCCTGGTTTTGGAATCTGTACCATATTAGTGTCATAAAAGGGATTTGGTAGGACTCCTTCTTTGCTTATTATGTCAAATAATTTATATAGTATTGGGGTTAGTTGTTCTTTGAATGTTTGATAGAATTCACTTGTGAATCCATCAGGCCCTGGTGATTTTTTCTTAGGGAGTTCTTTGATGGTTTGTTCAATTTATTTTCCTTATATTGGATTTTTTTATCCAATTGATGTGTAACCAGTGCTAACTGTTGGGAAATACAAGATTTTAGAGTATGAGGGTCCCATTTCTATTACTACCCCTCATTGTCCATTGTCTGCCCCCAACACTATGAGAAGAGTATTATTATTACTCCTGTTTTTCAGATTAGGAAACTGAAGCTTAGAGAAGTAAAAAGATTTACACAGGGTCACACAGATAGTAAGTGGTTCAGATAAGATGTGATATCAGGTTATCCTGACTCCAAGTCCAGCCTTCTATCTACTGTACCACCAAGAATGTACAGATGACATTTTATGTGTTTATGTGTTTATGACACAGTTTTGTTTCTCTCACATTGTTCTTGGACACTGAATGGGAAGGGGAAAGAAAAAGGAGAGAGAGAATTAGTGAAAGATTGCTTACTGTTTTTTCCCTGTTATAATTTGTTTACATGGAGTTTTTGTTATCTTGAAGAAAGGGGGGAAATGAATGTGTTATCTAATGTATGATAGGATGTGAATTAGCCCCTCCTGCTTTTACTTAAATTAACCCAAAGAACCTCTTTAGCCTTACAGCTTCCCAGTTATGTCATACTTTAGTACAACTTCTATAAATTATGTGTATCCTGTGATCATTCTATGTTATAGAATTCAATGAAAATAAAGTTCATTAATGGCAGAGACTGTGTTCTCTACTTCCTTTGAACCCACTTCTACTATTTTCTCCACAAGTGAATGCTTAATCAATATGATTCACTAGTTGAATGATTTTATATTACTGGAAAACTCATAAGTTAAAAAATACTGGCATGTTTTAAAAATATTTCTAAATTGTTTATTTTTTTTAATTTTCTTCTTGAGATCTTAACTGTTATAATGAACCATACCTTGTATATATTTATTCAAAACTATTTTTGTTGATGAAAACTTTAGTACTTTAAAGTCTATAAATTCTACCTTAATTGGGTTTTTCTTTAGTTTTGTTATTTTACATAGAGGCCTCTACTTCATATTATTAGAGCACAGAACATGTATCAGAGTCCACCTTGAAGTGGCCATATGAGACACAAATTGCCTTTTTGAACTCTGGAGGCCAATTGTCCTTGTCCATTATTACCTAAATAAATGCCTATATGCACACACAGTCCTCTTTTTGTAAACAATCACAGGCCATTAAACACCTAACATAACTTCCTTTGGCTTTGTGGGAGAAGTCCTGGCTCTGCTGCCTCAGGAATCAGATCAATTCTTGATTTGTCTAGAGATCAGCCTGGCTGGGTACTAGGATTTTCTCTGGCTAGGCAGATAGTGGATAGAGTGATGGACCTGAAGTCAGAAAGACTCATTTTCCTGGGTTCAAACCTGGCCCCAGACTCTTAGTAGCTGTGTGATCCCATGTAAATCACTTAACCTTGTTTGCCTCAGTTTCCTCATCTATAAAATGAGCTAGAGAAGGAAATGGCAAATCACTACTGTATATTTGTCAAGAAAATCCTAAATAGGGTCATGAAGAGTTCAATATGACTGAAACAACTGAACAAGAATAAGATACTCTCTTGTATCTATCTGAATCTCTGGCTCCATATTTTCTTGGTTGACACCATATTTTGCTCTCCAGGAACTGTTTGCCCTGAAAGTCTTGATTACTACTATCAAATTAAGTTTGTAACTTCAAATTGTGACTCCCTGTGGTATCCCTGTGTCTTTCCTATACAAGTTAAAGACAAAGCAGGGTTTTTCTTCTCCTAGGAGTTTATTGACAAAGAACAAAATAAATCACCCCAAAATTGTCATTGGATTCTAAATTATATACAGTAATAGAATCTGTACCTCTGATTTTATTGGTCTGAGAACTCTTGGTGAAGAAATTCCTTCTATTATCTCTTCAATGAATGAAGCACTGAGAGCTGCTGAAGACTTGCCTAGTATTACAGCATAGATATGCATCGAGGTAGAACTTGAATCTAGGTCTCCTTAAGTCTGAGACAGCTCTTTTTATCTACTATAAGATGGCCTCATTAAAAAAAACACAACTGTAATATATTTATATAATTAAAGAATTATCAAAACCTAGGGTATCCATAAATAATAGAATTACCAAAAATTAGTTGATAAAAGCAATAGAAGTTAACAAGATATGATTGCAGAAAATAACCAAAGCATGCTGTTTGAGAATAAGCTAAAATCTTGGAACCATTATTTTAATAGAAAAATATTATTTTAATAAAAAAATCAATACTAGATTATTTGAACTGTTGTTGTTGTTTTAATTTATCCTAATGAGGCAGAAGTAAACAAAAATAAAGGAAAGAGACAGAGAGAAAGAAAAGAGAGGAAGGAAGAAGAAGAAAGAAAGAAAGAAAGAAGGGATAGTTCTTGGAAGGAGGGCTTCACAAAATTGATCCACAAAATAGAAAATTGTTGAATACTTTATATGTTCACTTATGGACCTGCCTTCACTGAGTATTTTTTCCTCCCTTAAAAAAATCTCCAAATTTCACCCATTTGACCCTTCTGGAGAAACTATCTGTATGTATTGTATTGTTACACTCTTATAATAATGGTTACCTGAACTAAGCCCCATCACCCAAATCTTAACATTGAAAACTGTTATAATTGTAACTGAGAGCTCTGTTCCTTTTAAAATGAAGATGGTATTAAGTCCTGGTCCTTTGTACCAGCTCCAGAATAACAAGAATTCAGTTCCTTTGTGAGATGAATGTTTCTCATGTCATAGTCTTGGATTTAGTTACCTGTGGACCTTAAATCAGCAGTTTTCCTTGTATGCTTTTAGACCAAATATGTCATTAAGCTTTTAATTCTCAATTAAAAAAAGAAAGAAGGGAGAGAGACAGAAAAAGAAAGAAAAAGGAAAAGGAAAGGAAAGGAGGGAAGAAAGAAAGAAAAAATCCTTTCTTCCCCCTCTCCTTCCTTCTTCCTGTTGTTCTGTCTCTTGTGTTTCTTTCTTCCTTGCTCTTGAGTGAAGGACCATTTCATAAAGTCATTCACCGAAGTTATAGACTTGTGAGCTTTGAAAAGATTCCTCCTCCCTCCACCCAAGAACTCCAGGAACTGGAATCCATAGCAGAGCATGAGTAGTTGAACTCAATGAGAAGTCAGTTAGCCCCAAGGAGAGACTCATCCATTGTTCTTGTTGAGCACTTTTTTTAGAATGAGCTCAGAAGTGAACTTGGTGGGAATAATTGTTTCTAGAAAACACTTTAACTTTGAGTTTGTTTTTCCTTCTGACTGAACTGTAGAGGGGAGAGTGTAGCTTAGCCATGGGGGATATTTTGGTACATCAGTTCTTATTATAGCTTTTCAGTAAATATACCTTTGTAAAATCAAATTCATGTTAATTACTTATTAGTGATATCAAGGTGATGTCAACTAGTCAGAATGATGTTAGGGCACTAATTACTAGTTAGCTGTTATTAAGGAAATACGAACTCATGATTGATATTGAGGTGAATACCCAAGTTTTGTGGCATATTGCTGGTACTATTAAAAGAGTCCAATAGCTTAGGGGCATACCTAGAGCTCTGAGGGAAGAGTGATTGATAACCTTATTCTGAGGAACCTCAGTAGTGTGTGAGTTGGGAGAAAATAACCCCAGAGGCTTGCTATAAAAACTGACAAAAGAGAACAAAGGAAAAGGAAAGGAAATGAAGGAAGGAATATTTGAATACTGATATTTTATTGTCACTTGAAAATTGAACTATGTTTGTTTTTTATCTCTACCTTTTATCCAACTGTCCTAAAGTCATACTTCTGTCTGGATTAGTATTTCTTCAATTAGATACGATATTGAGCACAAGGGTCAATTTTGTTGATCCCCATTTAAAAATATGAAAGGAGATGAAACTAGCAAAAATACATTTTTATACCTGCCTTTTTGAAGACCTAAGGGTTAACTTTCAAAAATAGGACTCAGGGTTCTTCTCTGAGAATACTTATAGTGGATTGGACTGTATATTCCTAAATGTCAAAAATAGATTACTCCCTGTGAGCAGAATTTTTAGTATCCTACTTGGGTCCCAACTAGCATTTGAATTTTAAAGAAAATATAAACTGTACAAAATTAGGTACTTGGGAAGCTTTAGTCCTATGTAAAATTAAGCCTAGGGAGCAATAAATGGTTGCAACTCTCTCCCAACTTTTAAGCACTATGCTTGTGCTATTTTTTTCTTTTGAAACTACCATTCTCTGTCTTTTGTGTAAAAATATTGTTGTCAGCTGTGTTTAAATGCTAGTCTTTGTTCAGAGACTTTCATAATCTTATCTTCCTCTCCTTTTAAGAGTTTCCATTCTCTTGTTAACAGGGTCTGTGAGAAGTGAATGTGTACTAGACCCCAATTTATGCAGCTGCTAATTCTTTTTACTCCTTTTTAAGAAATCTGGGTACATTGCTTAAGATTTCCTCATTGATTTCCTCTAAGTACTATATTTCCTATTTTCAAATAGGAAATATAATGCTTATTGATCTCACTGCTAAATGGATGAAGTCATAGTTATAAAATCTTTTAAAAGGTGAAATATACTTCTAAACTGATGAGCAAAACAAAAAATCAGTAAAAATATAAAATTCTTTTGTTTACAACTGTACGCTTTTCATACTGTTGGCAGAAATCTATGGAATGGGAATATAAATATTATCTTGAAAGCCTAGTCGTCTCATCCAAAGAACAGTTAATATAACTGACACTGTCTTAAAGCTTAAAGATATTCTCCATTGGATCATATGAGATGAGACACAAGCTGCCTGTTGTAATAAGAAAATTACAACTGGATGCTTATGAATGTCGACACTATGGTTGTACTTTTTAATTTGAAGACGTCAAAGGATTTTTCTCTCCCACGTTATTACACTCCTTTTGGAGAAGACTAAAGGGAGATACCATTAGGTTAAGAGACTTCCAAGAGCCAGGTAATTAATCTGTGGCAGAGGGTGTAATGGTACCCCCACGTAATGGCCTGCTCTGCTAATCACCAGACAAGATTCTTTCTTGTAGGGAAGCCTAGTTTTAAAACACCACAGGGGGCACTAAATAAATAAAAAGTGAACTATATGTGGTCAAGTGGCTTCATCGTTTGCCCGGAAAGACAACCAGAGACAAAAGAGGCTCTATGTTCTGCAGGAAGTAAGGAGGCAAATTTGCTCATCCGTCTTCTGAACACACATGCTTATTGCTACCTGCATTCCACTGACATATTCTCCAAATGAACTGAGAGGCTCAAATGAGAACCGTGCGCAGAACTGCTGCTCTTTACAACATGTCTAATTTCAGCTAGGTGAGCATCCTCTTCTGTGAGGTAAACAACTCTATTGGATATCAAACAGTGTTCAAAGAGAGTTAAAGGCTTAGGAGTTCAGTACTTTCTCCTGGGACGGAAGGAATAAAATGGGCAACAAGCCAGTTTGGTAAAGATTCCTTCCTATTTCCTACCATCTAGAAGGCAGAGAAGATACCCCCAATAGATGTACTTTCACAAGTAACAGTGGAAAGAGAAGTCTTATCAGAAATATGGAGAGAAGACACTGGAGACCAAAAAAGGAAACAGGAGTCTGTGATGTTCATCATAGCATCCATCTCTTCAGGCCCACAGAATTAGTCTTTTACCAAAGGCTTGAGGTGAACTAGGAGGACTATAAGCTCATTGATGGGAATTGCGGGAAGGGGGAGGGGAGCAGGACAGCTAGGTGGCTCATTGGATAGAGAGCCAGGACTAAAGATGGGAGGTCCCAGGTTCCAATCTGGTCTCAGACACTTCCTAGCTGTGTGACTCCAACTGCCTAGCCTTTACCACTCTTCTGCCTTGGAAGCAATACACAGTATTGATTCAAAGGCTGAAGGTAAGGATTTGAAAAAAAATTAAGCTCACAGACTTCAAAGACTAAATCTAGCCCAAACCCAGCCATTTTACAGATGAGAAAACTGAGGCTTTGCAAAGTGAAATGATATGTTTAAGGTATGTGAATAGGTAACATGTGGCAAGATCAGTATTCAAACCAATGCCCTTTGGCTATAAACCCAACACTCTTTACTTGGATAAATAAGAAGGAAGAACCAAAGCTACTTCCTGAGACAGCCTTTTATGGAAGCAGTAACTGATAGGATGACAGTGTGGCATAATGGATAGAGAACTAGTCTTTGAATTGGGAACCATTCAAATCCTGCCTCTAACATTTGGCTATGGAACTCAGGGCAAGATTTTTGTCTTTTCAGGAGCCTGGACAGTTCTCTAAGACCCAAAGTTACAGCTGAATTTCTCTTCTGCATTAGACAAAGGAAGTTCTATTCCTTTCTTTCCCTCACAATCATGAAATCACAAGTTCAGACAAACAACAATAACAACAAAACAATACCACCAATGGACAGAAGAAAATATCATTGAAACGTACAGTGATATGAAATAGAAAATAAACAAACTTCTTCTTTAGTCTTGGCTACTCTTATACCTCAGCTAGGAGGTTTTGGCATCCTGCCTTTATTGTTTTGGTTAGTATAGTCAGTACCTAAGTTATGTAATGATTCAATACCTGCATTCTCCCTTGAACTATGTAGTTTATTTATTTTATTCAGCTTTATGTCATTTAATCAGCACCTCATTCTCCACCTGCAATTCTTGATTTTTTTGATATTTTCTGCTATGCTGAAAGTTCACTTTATCTCTGAACTTCTCACATTGGAAGTACACCCCATCCATACAGACACTTCCTTTGATTGGCTGGTTCTGCCTCTCTCTCTCTCTCTCTCTCTCTCTCTCTCTCTCTCTCTCTCTCTCCCTCCCTCCCTCCCTCTCTCTCTCTCTTTCTGACTGTTTTCTGTCTCTGTTTCTGTCTTTCTGTGTCTCCTCCTCCTCTTCATTCTCCTCCTCCTTCCCCTCCTTCTCCTCCTCCTCCTCCTCCTTCTCTTCCTCCTCTTCCTTCTTCTCCCTTCAATTCCTGTGATGGTCTCTGTTTTCAGGAAAGCATCTAGGCCAGTGATTCCCAAAGTGGGTGCCACCATCCCCTGGTGGATGCTGCAGTGATCCAGGGTAGTGGTGATGGCCACAGGTGCATTTATCTTTCCTATTAATTGCTATTAAAAATTTTTAAAAATTAATTTCCAGGGGCACTAAGTAATATTTTTTCTGGAAAGGGGGCAGTAGGCCAAAAAAGTTTGGGAACCACTGACCTAGGCTAATCATGTCTTCATTCTTCTCAGGACTCTACAATTCTCCTTCCATTATTAGTAATGATACTGGATCTCCTAAGGCAATGATGGGCAAACTACAGCCCACAGGCCAGATGATATCCCCTGAAATGTTTGATCCAGCCATGCTACATTATTCCTAATCTGACAAATACAATGAGTAGGATACAATACAATGAAACTTTGAAAGAGTTGC
>NC_058132.1:555260975-555282199 GCF_016433145.1 Gracilinanus agilis | reverse complement strand
ATAAAATGTTACTATTTTATATATACTATTTTACATATGTATTATATGCTTATATATACTATATGTTTATATATATTATCTTCTATTTATATAATAACTAACTGTATGAACAAGACCTTTCCCCTCTCTGGACCTTACTCTATTCATCTGTAAAATCAGGAGGAATGAAGTAGATGCAAACTCACTGGAAACTAGAGGTTTACTCCAGGGCATTGAAATCTATACAGTATGGATGAGATTTGCACTCCTTCTAATATATAAAAACAGTGATATGTAAGGACTTACTGAGCAATAAGAAACAAGGACTACCCTGCTTTCAGGGGGGTTCTGTGGCTTCTTCCTTCACCAGTTCAGTGGTGACATTTGCCAAAATGGCTACTTGTGGTTCTGACTAAATGGAATGTAGGAAGCGCCCTTTTTTCTTCTAAAGCCACGTCGTCGATAATCACGGATGGCAAAGATGCTGACAAACCATTCTATTAAAAGGTCCAATTTCTGAAATTCCAGGATCTTTGGGGAAAGCATAGACGTACGACTGTTACATTCTCGGGTGAACTTAAATCTCATATTTGATTTTCAAAATCTAGTTTCTAAGGGTTAATACAAACTCATGTCTGTTGGCATTAGAAAACCCAGAAGAATTTGTCAAATTCCTGACAAAGCATTCCAAGGGTTCCATTCTGATCCACAGATCCGTCCGTATTCCTTTAAGTTGTTCGTATCCAGAGGAAGAGAGAAGCTGGCCCATTGATTATGACTTTTTTTTTTTTTAGAAAGGGTTTATTTTTTGCCACATAATCTTCTGCTGGGGACATCTCTCCACAGAGGGGAACAATAAGACCAGCGTGCCTTGAGTTTGGTAAGAGCTGCTTCTCTGTCAGGTCTCCTGCTGCCTCTCAGTGGGCCTTTGTTTTAAAAATATGAGCTTGGTTTTCTACCATCGAATACGTCGGGCTGTTGTCTGATCACCCACGAAAATCCATTATTTTCTGTTCTGCCTGCTCTAATTCATGGAAATGACATAAAGTATATCTATACATATGTGAATACTAGGATGATATCATTTGTAAAATACATATATACATAAAGACACATAGCTTTTATATGCATAGAGGTGCATGTTTATATATACACCATATCCCTACATTTAAATATGTGTTTTTATGAGCATATATATATACATATATGAATAAATGTGTAATAATAATAGCCAACATTTAAATAGTACTTACTAGGTTACAGGTACTGTACTAATCTTTTTATAAAAATCTCATTTGATCCTCGCAACCACTATGAGAGGTAGGTATTATTATGATCCCCATTTTATAGGTGAGGAAAACAAAATTAAATGACTTACCTGGTGTCACGCACCTAGTAAGTGTCTAAAGAGTGATTTGAACCCCAGTTTCCTAATTCCAGGCTCTGCATATATATTCTTCCCTCCAAAGAGGGAGAAAATGAACATGGTTCCCTGGAAAGCTTTTTTTCCCCTTTTTCTGAACTCTGGCAAGATTTAATTTCCAACTCCAAATAGTGATTCTCTCTTTTTTTTTAAAACATCATCTGAGTAGATGGAGTTTTGAATAGATATACCTCAGTTACAAACTGGCCAACGTATGCAATTCCATGCATTTCTGCCTGAAATCTATAATAAGCAAACAAGAAAGTTGCTCCAGGCCTAAATATGTTCTTTAAATTTATCATATTATGCCTTAGTGCTGTCTTTTGCTATCTATCTCTTCCTTAATCCTCTGTTCAGAGTTGTTCATGGAGAGACTATTTTTTAGATTATGTTCTGCCTAAACAGAAAAATATTACCTCCAAGCAAAATTCATATGATTTTAGATTATTAAATTTTCTCTAAGTTATAAGTAGAGCAAAAGTAGGAATACCAAGAACAGATGAGTAAAAGCAAATGCATTTTCTTTTGATATGATGCTGCATCTGGTCTTTTGTTTAAATGCAGAGCAGAATGATCCTCCTGTCTCTCTCTGGCAGAAAATGTTTTCAAATCCCAAAGGAGGAACTTAGAGAAGCAGGCAAAAAGAAAAGCGAGAAGGTGTCACCATGTTTTGTATATTTTTAAATATCACAAGCTTAGAATCTTGAAATGAAAATGATGGAGTGTGTGTGTGTGTGTGTGTGTTTGTGTGTGAGAGAGAGAGAGAGAGAGAGAGAGAGAGAGAGAGAGAGAGAGAGAGAGAGAGATCATGTAACTCAGGAGAGGTAAGGCACTTGGTAAAATAAGATTTAGGAGACTCTAGTTTCCAATTTCTCAGTGGTCACTAGCTGAGTGACCAAAGGTCACAAGTCATTTAACCCTTCTCAGTCTCTTTACTTTTCTATTCAAAGGTGACGACCTTGGAGACCCCTTCTTCCCCATCCTCATAGCTCCTTCTCACCAACAATTATGTCACTACATCATCGTTGGAGCTCCTGGGTCAATGGTAGACAATGAATCCAGATGGAAGCAGATCCACACTCAGGGTCAGACCTAGATTTAGAGAGATGATCAGATGAGGCGAGAAGTGACTTCAAGAAGCATGATCCTTCAGAGATGAGAAGACAAGCTCACGTTGGAATCAAGAAAGGAGCAGTCCCTAAGAATCCAGCTGAATGAGGATGAGAAAAAGAGAGGAAAGACGTCTAATCCATGAAGTATGAGGTGTCATGAGGTATTCATTGCCTCACAGGGATCTTACAGCTGTGACTTACTATCATTAGACTTGAACTCCAAGTTTGCATCCCAATCTCCTCATAGGCATTCTGTGTATTAGTGAGAGAATGAGCCCAAATTAATTTTTTGGGAAATAGATTGTGCCAATTGTCCTTTTTAAAAGTATTTTAGTAGAGAACTGTTGGAGTAGAAAAGCAGATGAAAACATATGGTATGATTTATCACTTGCTTATTTGAGTATATGATTTGAGTTTTTGCTTTTATAAGTTTATCCACCTACAAAAACAAATAATATGGGAATATGTTTTATGTGAGGATACATGTACAACCCAGATTGAATTGCTTGTCAATTCAGGGAGGGGGGAGGGAAGAACAAGGGAAGGACAAAATATAAATCATATAACTTTGGAAAACTTCTGCATCAATTTGTTATTAAAAATAAAATAAAGATAAAACTAAAACAAAGTTTTTAAAATGTATATTAGTAAAGAATGTGCTCAAAATTATTCAAGACTTTTGGTTGATTGTTAATGGGAAATATATTGATGGGGACATAGAAACTACAGTAATGGTATTAGTCATTCTCAGACTTACTCCTAGCCAGTTTCTTAGGTAGCAAGCTGCAAGGGCTTGTGAAAATAGGGGTGTTACATTATAATATTATGATTATAGGGTAATGATGGCTGCAGCAATCCTCAGGGTGTTTGGTTAGTACAGCCCCCATATGGGAATCTTCTTCCAAAATGGCGCACTGCCATGGAATGGAAGTGCTTGGGAGAGATGAGGAGCACTTGGAGATGTTCGGTAATGAGTTGGAGTCTACTAGCCACATGATAAAGAAGAACTGTTTTGAATGGATCTGGATCTGTAATGAAGGTATTCAAGATGATATTAGGCTTATAGGTGAAGACTCTTTTTAGATCTGCTGCCACCAGAGTAAGACAAATTGCTGGGGATGTCAGAGTAAATGAGGATCTCAGACTCTCTCACCTGGAGTTAGTGTGCATCCTAAGATGACTTTACTGTTTTTTTTCTACTCTTGTTGTGTCCGGTTTTTTGTACTTTAAAAAAATGGAAATAGTTATGACCTTGCAAACTTCAAAAATCTAGAATCATTCACCAAGAGGGTAAGGAGAAGGTTCATACTGGGTTTCCAGCTAGCCAGTCAGTCCATCATCAAGGCCCAAAGGACTGAGAAGTAACCTTTGGGCTTCAACCCAACAATAAATGAGATGCAAACTATTCTTGAGGCTATGCTGCATTTAGATGTGAACTTGGTGGGATCAGTGATATGTAGAACTTCACATTTCTGAGCCCATTCACCTCAAAGGCTGACAAGTTATAGAAGCGAATTCATCCCTCAGGTCTTAGAAAGAAATGTTTGAGCATCTGTGCTTGCTCAGAATATCCTTTTGCAAAAGCTAATTGATAGTAATTGGTTAAATAGAACTGGGGCACTAACCATGGGCAGTTAGACTAGAACTGAGGCTTGAGATGATAACAATTAGAAAAAGATAACCCCAAATCCTCAATAATACCCCTAGAAACTTGGGGGCATATATAATTGTTCTCACTCTAGAAAAGGGAGGTTAGTGAAAATGGGTGCAATAAAAGGGAAGACTTGTAAACTATCTCAAAATCACCTGATTCAACTCCTAACCAAAGAATGTATCCTATTTTTTTTCAGGTTGGTATAGATCAGAATTGATAAGGAATTCACTACCTACAAAGGAGACCCATTTCACATTAAAATAATTTGTTCTTTCCTCAGATTAAGCTTTGATCTGCTTTTGCTGTGACATTAATACCTGGTCCTAATTCTTCACTCTGGGACAATTTTTTGGTTGTTCAGTGTTTCTTGTCACATCTTCTGAGTCTTCATTTTCTCAGACTCATTATCCTCAGCTCTTTTACTCTAGCTACTTTCTTTAAAAAGTAGAAGGAGATAGGAAAGCCCAACAATTGTGAAGACATCCACACATTTATAGAAATTTTGAGCTGGAACCTAGAGATCATCTAGTCCAGGCCCCTGACTTTGTGAGAAAAGGAAATTGAAGTCCACAGAGGTCACTGAGGGAGTAGTTTTATTTTTCTTGGTGCTATAGGGTAATACTTGAAGCAATGGACTGAAGTCCCAAAGAGTTAAATTTGGGCCTGATTAAGGGGAAAAAATCTTAATAATTAGAGCCATCCAAAAGTGTAATGAGCTGTCTCAGGAGATAGAAGGATAGCCCTCACTAACCTTGTCAGTTGTGTTTTATAGAGGATTCTTGTTAAGGTGTGGAACTAGATGACCTCTGAGATCCCTTTTAGCTCTGATATTCCACAGAGCTCTGGTCATGATGGGTTTAAGGTCATGTGGCTAATTGGTGGCAAAACTGAGGCTAAGACCCAAGGCTTCTGATTCCAAGTTTAGTGAACTTTTCAGTAAATCAGGCTACTTCCAATATTGAGCCACAGTCTTCCTGTGACTCTCATTTTACTTTCTACAAACCTAACTCAACATACTACATTTAAAGAAAATCATTTTGAGCTAAAGTCCATATCCATTTCAAAACCTGATTGCTCTTTTGAATTTTAAAAACCTTTATTATATCAAAAATGTAAAAAACGTTGAAAGGAAAAATTGCTGAAAAAAAAAAAAGATCCACTAAAGGAACCATTGATAAGAAATTATACTTCCCATCTGACCATCTCGTTATGATTCTATTGAACAGTTAATGTTGAAAATCTATTTTGAAATGATCTTATTGAACCCTTAATGTTTGAAAACTAGTTTGAAATGTTCAATGAATCTGCAGACCTGCTGAGTTTGCATATCTCCAGTCATTTAAATATTTATTTGATTTATAGGTGGTTCTCCATGCTAGGGCCCCTGGGTAAATTCACAGTAAATTACCCAAATGGTGCGTGTCCTTGGAGATTTTACCATCCAAACCCCATACAAGGTAAGCTTCAACAACAGCAGTAACAGCAGCAGCAGCATTACAAATCACCCCTCCTGGCTAGTAATAGGCCCCTTGTTGGAACTTTTGGTAGTTGTCACATGCCTGTGGGGGGTAGATATGATAGAGTATGGAGGAGAAGTACAGAGGAATTCTGAATATCATAGGAAAGAGAGTAGCATCTCTAAGGTGGCTCTAGTTCCATGTTAGGGTTTCACACACCACCCCTGTGATCAGCCGTTGGGTTGAGGGCATTGATGACTTTTCAGTTTAAGGGAAGTGTTCCTCCTTAGCCAATCCATTATTTTTGACACTCTGCTTATAAGGACTTAGAAGACCCACCTAACAAGGGACAATAGCTTGAAGAATAGAGTATTGAAAGGCAAAGGAGAATGTTCTGTTTTGATATGCCATTTATTGAAGGAATTTTTCTGAGAATCGAGACACAAGAAACTATTTTCCTGCGATGGAGAGAGGATGCAAAGGAAGGGAGAGAATAAAGCAAAATTCTACAAACCGAGTAATAGGAACCAATAGATGATCCAGGAACAGGTGTACATTGTTTATTGGCCTCACATCAAGTCTATCATCTTAGTTCTGCCAGTGAGCTGGATGGCAAGTTAAATCTACTCACGGCCATAAGGTCAGGCTAAAGAATAGAAACTTAGAAATGAGAAGGCTCAGATGCCAGTCTGACCCAGTTGATGGAACAAGGTGCTTCATTACAAAAAAAACTGTGTCATCTATGACAATTGGGATAAAGAAATTGCTTCAAGATAACCAGAACACTTTCTGTGGCTAGAGAATCAAGATTTCTTGGAAGGTGAAGGCCAAGTCACGATAGAAGTTTTAAAGCCTAGAAGGAGTAAGTTTGGGAGAACAAGATGGTGCAAGACCTTCCTTAGCCTGTTGTTTGGGGCTCTTCAAAACCTGTATTCGGTCTTTTTTTTTTTACAATATTTCAAGCTATATCACTGTCTATCTTCTTATTAGCTGCCTCGCTTCCTTATCCAGAAAGCATTCACAAAGGACTTAATTCTTTTATCCCCTGAATTCCTGCTCTGCCCTTTCTATCCCCTCCCGATGGGTGGTTGCTTACTGTATATAGACTAATTCCAGTCATACCTTACTTTACCCTGGGACCATCTTCTTTCTAGGTACCCAACTCTCACCTGTGACTATCAGAAGCTGTAGCATGTGTAGCAGGCATGCCCTAGTAAAACCATCTTGGCAGATAGATTAAATCAAGTTGTGGGTAACTGAGAGGTCCCAAACTTTTCAGTGAAATAAAGGATGACTATCCCAATCATGTGATGACTTTCCTTGGTGGAACAAATGGATGAAAATGATTTATTATAATGGCTTTGAGGCATCTGTGGAGTGCTGAGACCTTGGTCAGATACCAAAGAAGTCAAGGTCATCCATTGCATCCCAGGCCATCTCTAGCTATTTTGACTTTTGTCTTATTACTGACTTCGATGACTCTGGAAGAGAGATGAGAATGATGACTGTGCAACTCTGCCTCATTTAAATCCAATTTACTCCTAAATTAACATCACTCGATAATGTCAGTCTCTGAAATGAAGAATGTGTAACAGCTGCTTCAGGCAGGTACTCACCATTTCCCACTACCTTTCTTTCATTATGAAACTATAATCAAATTAATTTTTCTGTTACTATTTTAAAGGGTGGTTCTTTATACCTTATGGCTCTACTTACAATCCTAGGAGTTTTTCAAACCAAAATGCCCCAACTTGGCTACTATTTCCTTCCTGTATTGTCTCCTATTAAAATCTACCCAGATCTGGAAGGGCTAAAGCATCTAACAACTTTTCCAAATGGAATTCATCAAACTAGAAACCTAAAACTGATCTAATATCCAATCCAAACTGGAGTGGCCTAACTGACTTAGAAAATGAAACCTGCCTCAAAGTTTTAACATTTCCCCCTTTTGTTATTTGATTTTATTCCCCTCTATATATCTCATGCATAATAATAAAGTTGTTAGTCCCTAAGTATTTATTGAGTGTTTACTATGTGCTGTACCATGATAGGGATACAAACAGAAAAGCTATAGAGTCTTTGCCATAGGTATACAGGGGAACCAGTTTCTAATCTGCAAGACAATTGTTTAATATTCAGTGTGAGCACTGACAACTCTGAAATCTGCAGTTACCACAAATCAGAGCATGGCTTATTGTTTTGTTGATTGTCTAGAATTAAGAAAGTTTTAATAATGCAGATTATACTTAAGGGTGGGCATACATTCCCCACTCTTGCCCCCCCTGCCACTTTTAAAATATTTATCTACACATCCTTGAATTGTTCTGTAAACCTTGGTTGAGCTCAGTCAGAATGCATGAGGACTCAGAGTGAAGTGATCATCATATTGGAGCCCTGATGACTAAAGACTAATAATAATAAAACTGACATTTAAAATAGTGCTTCAAGGTTTACAAAGTACTTTACATCCACTATCTCATTTGAGCCCCGTAAGCCCTCTTGGTCCCTATCGTTAATGAAATTATATTCTACTATAGGAATAAGATATATTCCCAGATAAATATATAAAGCATAAATACAGAAAGACCACAGAGTGTTCGGGCAAGGGTCAGGGTGGGGAGGCAGTAACAACTGGGAGAATCAGGAAAGCTCTTTAAGGAGATGGCATTTGAGATAAGGAACTAGGGGATCCCCAAGGTATGTCGAAGAGGGAGAAATGCTATGGATGGAAGAAGGAGAGACAGTATAGGATATGGGGAATAGTAAGTAGGCCAGTCTGACTGAAGCATCGAGTCATAAAAGAGGGTGACTTTTAATCAGTTTGTTAAGGGCTCTACCTGTTAAATGGGAATTTGTATTTCATCTTAAGGCCAATAGGAAGTCATTAAAACATCTTGAGCAGAGGAGTAATTGGTCAGACCTGTACTTTCAGGATATCAATTTGGTAGCTGTATGGAAAATGAATTGAAGGGAGAAAGGAGATACTTCTTGATGCTATGAGACTAGTAGGCTATTTTAATAGTCCAGGTGAGAGAGTATAAGGATCTGCTCTAAGGTGGTTGTAGTGTAGACAGGGACAGATGTGAGAGATGTTGAGGAGATGCAATGGATAAGACTTAGCAACTGGTTGGATTTGAGGGGTGAGAACCAGTAATCAAGAAGGACTCCTTTATGAAGTTGGATGACTAGAAGGATGTTGTCCTCAATAGAAATAAGAAAGTTAGGAGTGTTGATGGGTTTGGGGTATTGAGAAAGAGGGTTTTTTGCCATGCTGAGTTTACACAGTGCATGGCACATGGCAGGTGTTAAATAAATATTATTTGATTGATTGATTGAGTTTGAGGTGCCAATGGGACAGCTTAGGTAGATATGTAGAGCAGATAATTATCTATGGAAGGCTGGATATCAGGATTTAAGTAAAATTAAAGAAGTGTTAAGTTACTTTTGAGAACCTTCTCTATGGCTAAGCATATGGTAGGAACCCAAGTCCCTACAGGAGAAGTCATGGCAATTTAAGCCACTTGGCACCATAAAGACAACACCTGGGATTTGCTCATAGAAAAGGAGAGGTGTTATGTGGTTGGTGCCTCACGACATGCTTTTATTCAATTGTTCATAATGAATATACTATAATTTCTTACTACTATGACTCTATGTGCATGCTCACATGTAAAATGAAATAATGATTATTTGTAACTATTATGGTTTATTGTTTTCCTTGATCTTCACAATCAGTGAAATTAAATTAAAAAGGGTTACTAAACTGTACATAAGGATCCATATGGACCTCATATTGACTTAGTTTTAAAATGTAATATCTGTTTTATTGTATTTTTATTTAAATTATTAAATATTTACAAATTGCAGGTTAACTTAGTTCCATCTCATTTGGGAATGTTGTTGGAAGCAAGCAGCCCATGGGTGCCTTTGACACCTCTTTGTTCAACAACTATGTGAGGTAGATGCTACTACCCTCATTTTACAGATAAGGAAACTCAGCCAGAATATTACTTAGCATTTCTGGTACTCATTTTTTCATCTGAAAAATGGGAATAAATATATTTGTATCATTTAACTCATGTTATGATGGGTGGAAATCCTCTGTGAATCCCAAAGTGCTTTGTAAAGGTAGCTTATTAATTAGGATTAGTAGAGAATTACTGATACTAATGGAGTCCTGTTAAAACCTAACTCTCATTAAGTGAATAGTTTTCACTTCTAGTTTCTTCATTTGAGTTCTTAAGGGTTATATGAGTGATTCTATTAGTTGGGATTTGTTGTACAAGCAGATCCCAGATGAATGTGAATAGTCTCCCTTGAAGTGATCATATATTTCAAATGTGTATTGCATATTTCCATTGGCCTGCAACCAATTACCATACTATATAGGTAATTATAACTTCCAAAAGTGTGAATATTTATATATGACAGCACTTTAGAGGATTCATTATTAGCACTAATTGAGACCTACCAGTACCTCTGACAATCCCAGTATCGAGGTTTTAGGCAAATCATTTAATCTCCCTGGGGATCAATTTCTTTATTTGTAAAACAAAGCAGTTGAACTAGATGACCCTCAAGATCTCTTCCAACAGTAGATCTGTGATCTCATGATCCATTAGATAATATGATTCACATCATATATTGTCTCAGTTTCCTTATTCTTCTAGTGATTTCCCATTATGTCAAATATATTTTTTCCATTGGTATTAGGAACCTATTTGTGCTTTCTCTAACAGAAGTTATGTATTCTAACTGATGTCTCTTTCAATTGGGTGGAGAATGTGAGAGGGAAGGCTGACTGGTAAAGGTTGCGTTGTGCTTTTGAAGTTCCTTCCTTTCAGAAAGTCTTTTTTTTCTTCTTCTTCTAGGCTTTAAGAGAAACCACCTATTCACATTTTGATGAAAACTCCCAACTTTTGCTTTCTAAGGAAAAGAAAAACAACCTGGTCAAGAGAGTCAAGGTACTGGGAATGGAATGGAAGACTAATTTTTATTGATACCTCTTATTAATTTACTTTAGAAATTCCTACAATAAATTACAACCTATTTCTAGAGAGAAGCCACTAGAGTGACCAATGGTGCTTCAGGGTTATGGGGAAGACAGCAACAAAGGGAAGATTAGGATGTCAACATGAACATGTCTATAATATATCCTCAAGGAACTATAGACATGGGTCTAGGGGAGAACAATAATTGAGCCCTGCCAATGAGCTTTGCATGTAATGGGAGTAGTGGGGTGTGATTTTGCCATTGGCAATAATGTCAGGGAGAAAGAGTGTTAGAAAAATTGAAAACATTTTAAAGCAAGCCAGCAGATTGCTATAAAGATGTTGGTTAAGACTTGGTGCCATGGACAGAATGAAGTAATGTGACACAAAAAAAAAACACTTAAAAATAAAAATTATTAACCTTTATTTTTTCTGTCATTTCCTATAATAGAAAGAATTTAAACATTATAATCTTCTTGAGAAGTAGTGTGATAGAGTGAACAAAGAATCAGCTTTGGAGCCAGGAAGTCCTGGGTTCAAAAATCCTACTTCTGAACAGGATTGATTGTGTGACTGAGCAAGTCACTTAATTTCTCAATGTTCTAAGGCAGCGATGGGCAAACTACGGCCCATGGGCCAGATTGGGGGGGAGGCTCTGAAATGTTCTATCTGGCCCTGTGACATTATTCCTAATCTGATGAATACAATGAGTAGGATACAATACAATGAAATTTTGAAACAGTTGCCTTAGAAATAGATTGACAGATGAGCATTTCCTTTCCTTTGGCTCCCTCTTTAAAAAGTTTGCCCATTGCTGTTCTAAGGGATTCTCTAAGATTAGAAGTTGTAGCAAAGGTGCCAACCTACCTTAGTAAAAGGAATGTTCTTATCTGGGAGTTCCCAACCTTAATGAAATCCCTAATTTTGTTAACACCACTCAATCTTGTCCTCTATATATCAAAACATGCAGTGGTTTTGCTGTTCAGTCATTACAGTTGTCTGATTCTTTGTGACCCTATTTGAAGTTGTCTTGACAAAGATACTGGAGTGCTTTGCCAACTCTTTTTCCAGCTCATTTTGCAAAGGAGGAACTGAGGCAAACATGTTTAAGTAGATTGCCTAGGGTCACACGGCTAGATTTTACTCAGGAAGAGGAGACTTCCTGACTCTAAACCTTGCACTCTATCCACTGCACCACCTATTTTCCCTGCAGTGGTTCCATTAGTTCTAAAATAGTCAAAGCCTCTTGTTCTGTCTTCCAAGATCCATCACAATGTCAGCTGTCAAGCTACTCAACGCTGCTCACTCATATGTCTCAGATCTCTTTACTCTTCACAGTTAATAATCTGTGCTCACATTCATAACTATACTTAAATGATTATCTCCTTCTAGGAATACCTCCCTTCTTGCCTCATCTTAACCATATTATTTCCCAACATTCAAGACTCATCTTTTCCTAGTCCACCCTTTCCAAGAGGTCTAATAAGTGCAAGATACAGAACCCTTCCTCTGAATTTCTATACACTTATCATTTTAATTCATTAAATACTCATCAAAGATGGTTTTGATAGTTGAACTTATCTCTGAGATATACAGTGATGATTCATCAAGGATGAGTTTGTATGTAGGAAGTAGTTTGAAAAACAGGCGGGCCAATTAAATAGTGAGAATGATAAATCATAAATGGAGAGGAGAGTATGATGGCAGCCCTGGTACTCAAAAAAGTGCATTAAGACCTTCAGAGGAGCCTCCAACTCACTAAGCAGACCCTGTAGTGGATTTATCCCATGTGGACACAATTGTTCAGGATAAGAATACAGGGAGAGGCTGTGATTTGCACCATTGGAGGTGATACCACAATATATATGAGATCACCAGTCCATTGAAGTGTTAGGGAAGGATAGTGTTTAATATATGAAAGAGCAAAGAAGGGAAAAAAAAGTTTAATAAGCATATGAAAAGCACTGTGCTAATTGCTGGGAATATAAAGCAGAAAGTAATACAGTCCTTGCTCTCAAAAAGCTCACATTCTACTGGCAATGGATAGGGAAAGGGGAGAAAATGAGGGAAAGAAAATTTTAGCTGCAAATTGAGAAGATTTTTAGACATTTCAAAACAAGTTAGAAGACAGTTCCTTGCAGCCACTGAGCAGATATTTAATGTCAGGGAATAGATGTCAACCTTTTCTATCAAGTTGTTTATGTGGGACTTAAAAATATCAACAATAAAAACAATTATATCTTTTCTTCACAACTAGTCTTTCTGAGGGCAAGCATAATTTTCGGTACGGTTTTATAGATAATGTGATGTAGACAGTAAGTGCTCACTAGCTATTTCAAAATGAATGAATCACATATAAAAGGTTGGGATTGAGTTAATTTCAGCCACTAATAAATTTCTGGCCAACCTCCCAAAACTTTGATTTATCCTGCTTTTTTTGTAAGTGACATCATATGGTGCCTGTCAATTCTTAGTGTAAAGTGGACATTTAATAATAAAAAGTCTTTAATTGAATAATAAATATTAACATAATTTCATTAACAAATAAAGGAAACCTAGTAAATAGCAGGCTCATTATTAAGGTTGGGAAATGAATCCAAAGGAGTGGAAGGAAAGTTATGAATAAGAAAACTAGTTTAATTTGAGTTCTTGTGGGAAAAAAGTATTTGCTATAAAGTCTTTGAAAAAATATAATTCATAACACTTGGCATTTAATTTATGAATCCATCAATGGATCTATAATATATCTTGTGAATGTGGGTTTCTTTTCCCCCTAAAGACTATTGTCTAGTGGTTAATCTTCTGGTGAAGGCACTCTATGTATTTACTTAGGCTGGTATCTAGCCTAGCACCAGGACCATTCTCAAAGTTTTTCCAACCTGGAAGAACCTGTAAGACTTTGCACTTTACTAACGTAGCCTTCCATAATTCAGTGTCACCTCTTCAACATGGTGAAGCATTGAATTAAGACTTTTGTGGAGGTTGCTTATCAAGTAGACATGAGAATTTGGTCTCTCTAAAGTTATTAAAAGGAAGGATGAGGAACTAATAGACTTAGAGGCTTTCTTTTGTACATTACAGACATATTGATTATTAGATATTTTGCAGCTACTCACTGGCAACGAGCTTATTACATTAGATTGAATTAAAAAAAACATTCAGTTTCACAAATATACTAAGATCAGAGTAAGAGAGCCAGTCAGAAATTATAGTTAAAAATAATCTAGGAGATTGAGTTGATTTGATAGGTGTTAGATCAAGAGCTAGCCTCAGAGTCAGCGAGCCTTGACTTAAGGCCCTCCCTTTGTAATGTTAGACTATGAAAGTCATTCAGCCTCTGTGCTCCAGATGATTAATTGCAAAGAAATTATTGGCTTCTGTCGTTAGAGGATATTGTCTCATTAGGTAGCACAGGAGATAGAGACCCGGGCATGGAGTTGAGAAGACTGAATTCTCAGGAACTTATTAGGTGTATGCCCATGGGTTAAGTCCCTTAATTTATGTCTGCTTAAAGTTTCTTCAACTATAAAATAGGGATCATAGTATCACTTACCTCATGGGGTTGTTGTGAAGATCAAAGAGGGTATATTTGTAAAGTACTTAACACAGTATCTGGCCCATGGTGACATTTAAAATGTTTATTCTCTTTCCTATATCAGTGAAATACCAATTAAAATTTAGTTAAAAAAGAAACAAAAACTTCGAAATGGGCAAAAAATGTGTTATGCCAGCAATGGAAGATAATATGATACTATAATTAAGAGAGGTATGGTACCCAGGACTACCTTGTTATTGTTATTGTTGCCTTTTAATCTGTGTATAATTATATCTCCAGTAAGATGATCCATGTCTTAGCTGAAGCTATGTTGTAATGGAGTTTGACTGCATGTAGATTCTGCCATACTCGTCACATTTGATTACAAGAATTATCCCATTTTTCCCCCAAGAGATATACTATTTTTATTTGTATCGATCTGATCAGTATATTGGCTTCTGTCTGGGAAAAAAAAATCTCTCTTGGGAATTTTTGATGAATATCTATTGGATTTTTTTCTATAGTTGGATTCAGCAAATTTTATTCATACATTTTGAAGAACAACACAAAAAGACATGATCTGTTTGAATTTTTTTCCAATGCAAAGAGTCTGCTACAGATGCTATTGTTTAGCAAAATTCAGGCATAAGTTAGAGACTATGATTGTTACCCATCAATATATTGGATCTGGGATGATCCTGCACTAGAACCACAATGATGAGCACTAGGAAAGTTTATACTTATAGGAGCTGAGTACCTTCCAAATATGAATTCCAGGCATAGAATTTAAAGCTTTTAGTTGTTTATGTTTCCTATCTGACTACCATCTTTTATTATCCCATGCTTTCTTGAGAACATGGTAACTAATTGTTCCTGGTTCTGAGCTTTCATGGAGGCCTAATTTTTAACATATTGTGAAATGGAGCATTTCTCTTTGGCAGTTGAGTCCTCACTGAACTGTTCCTTTCTCTCCCCACCCTTTTAAGTGTTTCCTGCCCAATTTGAGATACCCAATGTTTTCATCCTGACAGTACCCTCAGGAGGATATGTCTCTAAATGGTACTTAATAGTTTATACCTCTCCCAGGGACATTTGCATTTAAAAAGAGGACTGGAAGCAGAAAGCAATTATTAACCTAAAGGAATGAATCACTAATAATGGGATTTTAAGCTCTGTGACAGTTTGGGTAAGGAGAGATCTTTTGGAGCAATGAGGTCTTCCCTCCACTCCCATAATCATACCATTTCAGTCACCATCTTATGCCTAAGGTTGCCCTGTCTTTTCCCTTGCCTCAATGCCTTCCCTATTCCTTTCATTCAACCCCATTATTTTAATTGCTCAGCACCCCTTAGCACTTTTGCATACATTTCTGTATCGCTGTAATTAGTTATGGGCTGCTGAGCATCCCTGGAGAAAGTCACAAAATCAAGCTGACTTTATTCACTACAAATTCATGGTACATAACCTCAACTGGTCCCTTGCCACTGTTCAATGATACTTCTCCTCTTCCCTTATAATCACCTAATCTTATTCCCCACAAAGACTCTTCTATACCTTTTCTTATTTCTTTTCACTCTCAACCACACCTCATCTTCTCCTCCTCCACACACACACACACACACACATACACATACACATACACACACACACATACATACACACACACACACACACACAGAGCAGCAGCAGCAGAGGATCTTGGTTTCTTTCTTCACAGTTAACACTTAAGTCTTATGAACATAAATCCTTCAGTTACAAAGGCAAAATGGTATACTGGACAGGGCCTTGGACTTAGAGACAGGAAAAATACCACCTCAGACATTTACTAAATGTGTGATTCTAGGCAAGTACCTTCATTATTCAATTTCCTTATCTATAAAGGAAGTTGTCTGGATTCAATGCCTTTAAGGTGCCTCAAAGCTCTAAATCTATGTTCCAATGATCTCTTTTTTCTATTCCATAAACTCTCTTAATATCAATACACTCCATTCTTATTTTCATCACTTACAGAAGAGATATCACTATATTTGTCTAAGCTAATCCATTTCCCTCACCTATAATATTAAAAGTTTTCCAATCTTTTGATTACACCTTCCCAACATTGTGAACCTCAGACTTAGAAGAGGTCTCAAAGTTCACCTAATTCAAACTCCATTTTAACAAGAATCCCCTGTACAACATATCTAGCAAGTGGGTAATCAATCTTTGCTTGACAATCTCTAGAGAGAGGAAACCTACTCTTTTTTAAGGAGCAAAATCTAGAAAGGAACAGCTATGATTGTAAAAATTGTTTTATATAAGCCCTGAATCTGCTTTTCTTTTCTTCTTTTTTTAAAAATAAACCCTTACTTTCCATCTTAAGAGTCAAGATTGTCTATTGGCTCTGAGGCAAAAGAGTGGTAAGGGCTGGGGTTAAGTGACTTGCGCAGGGTCACATACCTAGGAAGTATCTGAGGCCAGATTTGAACCTAGGACTTCCTGCCTCTAGGGCTGGCTCTCATTCCACTGAGCTACCCCACTGTCTCCCCTAAATCTGCTTTTCTGCAAACTCTACCCATTGTTTGTAATTCTGCCTCCAGGGAACAAGCAGAACAAATTTAATTTAATTCCAATATGAGATTGTTTTAAATTCTTACAGACAATATTATGCTTGACCTAAGTCCTTTCTTCCTCAGTCTAAATATCAGTAATTCCTTCAACAGATTATATTAATGCATGATTATGATTATCTTCACCATTCTGGTCCTTTGTATGCTCTCCAACTTAATAAAGCTCTTCTAAAAATAACATTTCTAGAACTGAATACAAGACCTTAGTTCTGATTGGACCATGGCAGAATATAATTTTACTATAACCATACTTGTCCTAGATTCTTTGCTACTCTTATTTCAACATGGCATTGCAAAAACTTCATATCATCAATTAATTTTTATACTATGCTGATGTATACTTCATCCAGATGTTACATATGTTCCTAAGGAGAGATAGTCATTGGAAGGAAAAAGGAAGTTCTAGCAGGAAAGTGGACTACTCATCTTTAAATGATGGGCTAAGAGTTTAACAAGTGGAAGAAAGAACTTCCTGGGTATAAAAAAATAGTCAGAGCAAGGCACAAAGGTAAAAGAGCATCTTGTATTTTCTAGAAGGAAAGTTATTCATATTAACTGGAATGTAAAGCACAGAGGAAAATAATATCACATGAGGTTAAAGGACCAGACTATAGAGAGTCTTAAATACTAGAACAGGCAATTTGAAATTTACTCAGCTGGCACTAGGATATAATTGAATACTTCTGTTCAGAGTAGTGACATGGCCAGTACTCTATCCTTAATCTTCTTTCCCAGCACATTCAGTCTTCTTAATTTACTACATTTTAAAGTATAGTAATATACTTTATTTATACTTTAAATACTCTTTCAACCTCATACTCCAAATATTTCCTCATTGTACCAAATTGTGAGTTCATAGCCATTCATGCCTACATATCATATGTACATCTCCATGTCTTAATAAAAGTTCACTGCAGAGGGTCCCCCAAATATGTTAGAGGCCATTCTTTCCTTTTTCTAACATTGTGATGGCATCAGGGGACCATTTTAGCTATCTATGTGTCATCCCTCTTTCTTGTCCCACAACCAAGAGATCTCTTTCTATTATCCATTTGGCAATCATCATACATGCTGGAGTCTTTCTTTCTAAGACTTCCTTCCATTTATTCTGTATGTAGGTACGTGTTGCCTCTTTCAATAAAACTAGGCTCCTTTAAGAGCAAACACTCTATTTTTCTTTATATCCCTAGTATTTGTAATACAGAAAATGGCAGCATGGAATTCCTGCAAAATACAGGGTCAAGCCTCACCCAGAATTCCAGGGGAACCCCCTGGAGAACTCTGGGTGAGGGGACAGTTAGAAAGGGTTTGGACAGTTGATTCCTGGGGGTTGAGGGAAACAGATCTTTGTGCTTGCTGTTCCTGATTTGGGGTTTGCCTAGGAGGCCATAGTGGCAAAAGCCATTATTGTTTCTACTCAGGAGTTTGCCTGTCTAGTAGGATTTGACCTTTCGAGCATCAATATAATAATTATTTAGTTATTTAGATATTAGAAGTAATTACTATTAGCTTTGAGGGCAAGTTAGCTAAAGGTCTGCCTCTCCCTCCTGGGAGGGAGGGGCAGCTTCAACATGATAGTTCAGGGCTTCCCAGTTCTTATTCAAATCCTAATTACCCCCTCTTGCCTTCCCCTTCCTTCTTTTATCAATATAAGCTTTATCTTTGATAGCAGTGCCTGGGTATTATTTGGGTATACTCACTACAGCCATTAAGCTTGATTCCTGTCAGTTGCCAGCCTAAGAAGTCTGTTATTCTCAGTCCTTAACATCAAGATATCTAGCTTCTACTCAGTCCTCAATCAGACCTGTGGGGAATATAAATTGAGGAGAACATCATTAGAGATTAGCTTTGCTGAGCCTTGTCAGAAGTCATTGCCCTGCCTCCATATTCAACTGAAATCAACTGCTGAGTAGGAGGGGTTGGAGAGCAAGGAACACTTGCCCTTCTGCACTCACTCAAGCCTGTAGGGGGTGGGAAGAGAGTGTCTTGCAGGCACCTGGCCCTGGCCAGACCATCAGCTTCCCAACATCCCTGTTATTACAAACACGACACATTTAGCAGGCTAACATATATAGCAAGTGCCTAATAAATTCTTGTTGGTTAGTGGTTGGGCAATTGATTGATTTCAGGGCACTGATATCCTTTTTCTTCTTGTGGTGTCTTCATGTTGCTCATCTTGACTATAGCATTTATACCAGGAAATGTGCTCACCTAGGCTTCCTGGGCCTTTTCCTCTCCATTTTTCCATTCCTGTTAGCCAGGCAGAGCTAACTGCCTCATTGCTCATAAGGCTCCTCTTTTCTCATTCTTTTGCTGACTGGACTCACTCTCTGCTGGGTATAGTGTCTTTTAACAGGCAAGTCCTTCTGCTGAAGAAGATGGCATGGCAGATGGGGGAGATGGGGTAAGGTGGGAAGAAATTCTCTCTTCACTCTGAGTAGTAAAGTATGTTTCCTTCTTGAAGGTTGGATTTGTCTTCCCAATTGGTTCACTTCTCAACACACAAAATTCACAAAGATCTCTTTCCTTGACTCACCCCTTAGTGTCTCACTCTTTAAAGGGTCATCAGGGTTGTGGCCAAGCCTCTGGCCAGCTAATTTATAGCTGTTCTCTAATAAGCTGAACTTTAACTCTTAAAAGGGTTACAAGATACAGACACTTCTTTGTACTTTAAGAACTTAACATCTCATGGCTTGTCTCTGTTACTTTCCCCATACTTTTCATAATTTCGTCTGCTAGGCAAGGAAGAAAGTCAATTGTTCAGGGGCATCCAGAATAAATCCTCCTGCTACATAATGAAATATAGAAATATGAGTGCAACCAACTCAGTGACAAGAACTTGAAATTCTTAAGTCTCAAAATATTTGCTTAACGATATCCAATCAATATCATCGATAACAGTCAACTAATTGAAATACATTTATCTGAGCTGTCTGGTAAAGTTGAACTCTCATCTCAGTCCAAATATGGATATTGATTCTTGATGCATTTTCCCTTTTTTCCAGAGCAAATATAGGTAATAATAATAATGATGAGGATGATGATAACTAACATTTATATATTACTTTTTCTGTGTCAAGCACTGTGCTAAGCACTTTACAATTATCTCATTTGATCTTCATAACATTGTGAGGTGGGTCCTATTATTAATTTTCTCATTTTATAGATGATGAAACCGAGACACAAAGAAGTTAAATAACTTGCCCCAAGGTCACCCAGCTAGGAGGTGTCTGACGTCAGATTTAAACTCAGATGTCAAATACACTATTAAAGGAAGGAAAACAATGTGTTGGTTTTTTGAAATATAGAAATTTCAAAGTTAAGTTTTGTGTTCCACCTCCTTTCTCAGTCCTAGCTCAATGAGGCAAAGTTGTATTTTCCATGTGGTAGACAGTTCTATTTCCATTTTTATGCTAGAAGTCATAGAGTCATCCAAATGAAATAGTGCTTCACATCATGGCAGCATTAATTGATTAACTGTGAAAAAATTCTAATCCTAATTTTAACATTAATTGAAGTTCAAGCATCATTCAAATATATTTAAGTATTAAACAATACTCATAAGGGGAAGGTTCGTGGTATAGTGGATAGAGCACCAGACTTGTAATCAGGAGGACTTGGGTTCAAATTTAGCCTCAGACACTTCTTAGCTTTGTGACCCTGGACAAGTCCCAATCTCATTTGTTTAGCCCCTGCACTTCTGTCCTAGAGTTGTTACTACCACAGAAAGTAAAAGTCTAAAAAACATATATATGTAATATATACATACATATTTTCTATATTTGTATTATAATCTCTATAGATTTATAACCTATATAATCCTCCAAAAATTAATTTGAAGATAAAAATAATTCATATTATTTCTATTATATATGATAAAACTATTTCCTTTATTTCCTATGTATGTGTTTGTTATACATGATGAACATATATGCAAAATATGTTTCCTAACGTGTATTTTGCAATTTACAGGTTATAAACATTATATAAAGATCATAAATGATGTATGAGCTTCAAAATAACATTAGGATTAAGATTTGAATTTTTCACCCCCAACTCTGGTGAAATGTATAGAATCTACTCTTAATTAGCAATAGAAACCATTTCTATTTTGATGGTCAGAATGACCTTTCTGGCTTATTACTGGGATGGGTATATGTTCTTGTATCACAGCACATAGCAACCACCAAGAGGGTATTTTTTATCCTTGGAATGAACCCTCCTAATTTGTCAAATCTGTTATTTGAACCAGTTGAATCGCTAGCTTTTATCTCAATTTCTCTACTGCTGCTTAAGAGGATTAGAAGCATTGGCCAGCTTTACCAGGGTAGCTCACGGTAACGAGATCAATTGCAGCTTCTAGCCGAAAATCAATGAAGTGTAGCTCACTAAGTCTGACAGACTGACTGATGCACAGATTGCTCCGATGAAAGAGAGAGAGAGAGAGAGAGAGAGAGAGAGAGA
>NC_058132.1:555260465-555260948 GCF_016433145.1 Gracilinanus agilis | reverse complement strand
AGAAAGAAAGAAAGAAAGAAAGAAAGAAAGAAAGAAAGAAAGAAAGAAAGAAAGAAAGAAAGAAAGAAAGAAAGAAAGAAAGAAAGAAGGAAAGAAAGAAGGAAAGAAAGAAGGAAAAGAAAATAAAAATACTTCTGCCCCTCTTCTTTAGTTATGCAAACCCAAGTCAGATATAGACCAGCAGCCAGCGTCTTCATTTTATATCTCAGACATTGATTGTTTGGGATCCAGGTGGTGGCGGGGATGGATAGGGGGAGAACTGAGGAAAGGGACCTGTAGTGGGGACAGAAGGGCGGAGCAAAGAAGGGAAGAGACACTGAGAGAAAGGGGAGGAGGGGAGAAAGAGGCAGGGAGAAATGGGGAGACAAAGACAGAGAGACTGAAATATAGATGGACAGAGGCATAGATGGAGACAGAGAGGCAAATACAGAGAGAGAGAGAGAGAGAGAGAGAGAGAGAGAGAGAGAGAGAGAGAGAGAGAGA
>NC_058132.1:555239376-555260101 GCF_016433145.1 Gracilinanus agilis | reverse complement strand
AGAGAGAGAGAGAGAGAGAGAGACAGAGACAGAGACAGAGACAGAGACAGAGACACAGAGACACAGACAGAGACACAGACAGAGACAGAGACAGAAAGACAGAGGCAGAGACAGAGATACTGGCAGAGAAAGACAGGCAGAGACGGAGACAAAGAGAGAGTGAGACAGATGAAGGTATACACAGAGACAGAGAAAAGCAAAGAAAGAGTTAGAGAGAGGGACAGAAAAAGACAGCAGCAAAGAAAGAGAGGGAGACAGAGACAAAAACAGAGACCAAGATAGAGATATAGACAGAGACAGAAATAGAGACAGAGAAAGACAGAGGCAGAGAGGCTGACTGAAATAGAATGAGACAGAGGAATAGTGAGACAGAGACCCAGAAGACAAGAGAGAGAGAAAAGTAGAACAACCAGTGTTCTATGCTGCAGAAAGTAGTATAGTGATGTTTACTTTCAAAAGGTAAATCAGTTCTCTGATGCAAGAAGAAGAAAGGTGTCATTCTTATCAGTGCCTTTAAAATAGTTAAAGTACCTCACATATAAATATTAAAATGATTTCCAATTATCGGTCTGAGTTTTGAATCATTTGACTCTCATTTCCTTTTGTTAAGGTATTCTGCAATTCAGCAAAGTATAAGCTAGAGCTGGTATCCTTTATTTATCTTTACCAAAGGTGTTATTCAGAGGAAAAAAACAACTGAAGAGTCAATGTGGCAGTTTTTGTCCATTAACCATGTAAGTCTCTTGGGTTGATTGCTTGTCCACTTACCTGATTATTTGCTTCCTAAGTTAGAGAAATCCAGTAAACATACATTGTGGAAAATTTGGAGTGGAATGCTGACTGTTTTTTATTGACTGTGCAACCTTGGGCAAATGTGTGCTCTCTCTGGACTTCACGGACCCCATTGATGAACTAAAGGACCTGGACTAGATAATCTTTATGATCTCACTCTGTTCTCCTATGATCCTGTGTGGAATGTGTAGGCAGAATAAGTCAGCTGTCTTCCCAGTGAGAAATGAGACCACCAACCAATCTTAATGAGCAGGGAGAGGCAAGGAGAAAAAAAGTTTTTCAGCAACATTTACTGCTTTACAGAAATAGTTCTTAACCTCTCTCTTGTCACCAATCCTTCTGGCAGTCTGGTGAAGCCTATGAATCTCCTCTCAAAATAATGCTTTTGAATGCATAAAATTATATGCAAAAGATTACAAAGGAAATGAAAGGTTAGTGAAAAAAGATATAATTTTCCCCTATCCAAATCCATGGACTCTCTAAAATCTATCTGCTATTATCGATGGATTTCTGGTTAAGAATCTCTGGTTTAGAATTTTAAAGAGTTGTGGGGAAAAGATCTCTAAGAGATGGAGCCTGTACCTTGCCATCTACACATATATCCTTGGGAAAGTACATTCCTTTTAACTTTAAACCCTAGAGAAAAAAGTTTTCTCTGAGGAAAATATTCCAGAATCCTGTGGAAAAGAGAGTTTGATGTAGAATTTTAAAATGTGATGGAATATTAGGAATATTTAAACCACCTCCCTCATTCCACAAATGAACAAACTGGTAAGGGTGGAGGTGGAGGTTGGGGGCAGAATGAAAAATCTCCAAGGTTCTTGGGCAGAGTCAAGATTTGAATCTAGGTCCTCTATAGGGGCATGTAGGTGGCACAGTGGATAGACTGCCTGACTTGGTGTAAGGAAAATTCATCTTTGTGAGCTCAAATATGCCATCAGATATTTACAAGCTATAGGATCTCAGACAACTTTTAACTTCGTTTGCCTCTGTTTTCTCATTTGTAAAATGAGCTGGAGAAGGAAATGGCAAATCACTCCAGTATCTTTGCCAAGAAAATTCATCCCCCCACTCCAAAAGGGGTCACAAAGGATTGGACATGCCTGAAAAAATAATTGAACACTGTAGTGGAAGTTAAATCTGCTCCCCCTAATTTTCCAAGGAAATAAATTAGCTTTGCCCAAAGTCACAGAGCTACTTAAAATGAAAAAAATAAAAAATAAAAAATTGGGTAGGAAACCTTGACTTGGGGAAGAGTTCTAAATTTTTAAAGGATTTATAAGCTAAACAGACTTTAATCAAAGTTGATTTACTTGAATTTTTCATTTCATCAGAAAGCATTTTAATTACAATTTAAATGTAATATAATTCTCCCCTTTCTCTTTTAAAATCTAGTCTGTTTCAAATAAACATATTTTTATGAAAAATGTAGGAGGACAAGTTATTACTTGTTAGTCACTGAAGCAGGGAAATTTATTGCCTAATTATTACATAATTTGAAATAAAGTCTCCCCCTTTCTATCTAGAACCCCTTTATAAAAGATAGGATCCTTTCAAGTGGTACGTGACAAAGTAGCCCCCTAAGCTATTCTCTCATGAAAGGGGAAAACTGAGGCAGAGGATCTTAACAGAAATGGACACTTGTACTCAAGTGTTCTGTTTAAACTGGCAAATAATATTAGCTCAAATAATTATTTTATAGAATTGCAGTTTCCAGGAACTGAAAATATTGGCATTTCAGTGCTTTCATGGCATCTTATAGTCACTAAAGGTTAGTTACAAGACTAACTGATTAACCCTGTTAAAGAATGTAACTCTATATTCTAAGATCCATAAAATAGTTATAGAATCATGAAGCCTCCAAGAAAGAAATCTTTATTGTAATAAAGAAATACAGCAGGATTGTTTATAAGTACTGTTTCCATGTCTAAAGATTAGTTCATTCAATAAGAATCTTGTAACATGGTACCAGCATGGGTGCAATAAACTTTATGGAATGGCTCATAAGATTAGACTAATTAAAGATAATCTAATTTAGACAATTTTTATCTTCTGGAAAAGAAAAGTGATGTCATTCTCTGGGAAGAGACACGGTTTCATCTCTGGGGGATATGCTACCAAAAAAAAAAAAAAAACCAAAACAACCTCTCAAGAAATGTGCAATATTAAAAATTAGGGTTGATCCATAGGACAGTCTTAGATCTACCCATTGCCTCTCAAAAGATCCACCACATAGACTGTTAAGCTCCATAATTATCTCCCCTATTTGTGACAAGCATGGACTAATCAGTCTCTGAGGGAGTTTTCCTGCAGATCATTGAGGAGAGTATGTATGCTTCACATTTCTTATCAAGCTATTTTGTACTCAGTATCACATAAGAGCAGACCAAAGTTCATTATCCTCATCTAGACTAGAATTAATTCAAATTAAGAAAAAGAGACATTAAAAAAATGAATTTCTTCTGATTTGCAACAAAGAGTCTTCACTATATTTTTTTTAGCCACATAGGTTCTAGCTGCCTATAATCCCATATTAAAAGATTAGAAAAAACATCTGAAGAAATCAGAGAGTGTCTAATTGAGGTTCTTGCCTTTAATCCTGTGAGTAGACTCCCTCTTGGATATCAAGATCTGTCAGTGCCGAGTCATGGGAATTGTGCAAGGAAAAAGAAACCATGAGGAATACAGCATATTCTTTCCTATTTAAGAAATAAAAAAGGAAAAACATAGCCAGTGATATCAAAACATAAGTCAACACAAAATAAGGGGAAACCAGACAAATTGGTTTACAAATAGAAACTAATGAAAGTAAAGAAGTAGAGGAAGGAGGAGCATTACTGCCTTATAATTATCTAAATCTATTTTGCAAGTTAAGCAATGAAATGAGTCTTTTTTTCTAAAATAAGATCATTTTTGTAAACAAGAAATAGAATAGAAATAAATATAGAACAGACCGGATTGAAAAGTAATTAATAAGCTAAAATATATTGACTATGGAATACTTTGAAATTTTACTTTTGCTTAATATAATATTTCCTAAATAAACTTCCATTTCTTTCAGATAGATCAATGCACTTTGTTTTTCAATTGACAGAGTAACATACTGTGAGTTTAAAACAAAGTTTATTACATAGGGATATAATAAGGCAAAATTTAAAAATTTTAAACTTTCATTCATTGGCAGGTTCTTATATGTGATAATAACAAATGAGGAAGAACAAAAGAATTAGGTCACAGTTTGTGAGAAAGAAATCAAGTTAATCATAAGGAAGAAGTAATTCATTTGGGTTTAAGAGACAGAATTTCTTTATAACCCAATGAACAAGAAAACAAATCCTATGTGAAAATGAAAGGGGAAAAAAATCAAGATAGTAATAAAAGGTTACCGTTATACTAAAATCAAGGTAGATGTAAAAATGAAAACATCATGCTTTAATCACAAAGAGTTTTTGCTTTGCTCACTAATTGCTTAGAAATAGGTACAAACTACATTTGTAAGTTATGTAAGGATTTATATCTAATAAAATATATATTCATATGTATGTAGGTATAGTAAACACATTTCTCTTCAACATATTATACATGAATACTTTAAAAGGGTTAATTCACTGCATATTCAGAAAGTTTTCTTTTATTTCCTTCATAAACAAACTCGCATATAGAAAAGTCATTTAAAAATCTTTTAATATGCAAGTTAATATTTTATTAACACTCTTTTGGAAAAAAAAGATGCATCTGTTCCAGTAAACTGGGTTATGAGGTACTACAAAAGGCAAGAGGAATCATTCTGTAATACAGAAAAAGCATGGAGCTCAGGAGAAATACTGGGAAAAATTAAAACAATCTAATACTATGTTTTTTCTTTTCAACAGGAAATGGAAAACCTTTTTACAGAATAATAACTTCGATTTGTATAACATATTTCACAACCAACAAGATTCTGAGGCACTTCAAAAACTAAAAAAGTATATAGTGCACAATATTAACATTTTAATGTTCAACATATATTTAAGCAATGTCTGTGTGGAGTTGAATGTCTCCACACAATTCATCACCTAAGACTTGCCATGATGAAAAGGAAATTTGTGAATGTGTGGGTGTTAGTTAGCTCTTAATCTACATGGATCAAGTCACCAGATAATTTTACTCATCCCAGGTTAGTTCTTCCTATATTGTCATAGAATTATTCAATTAGCTACTGAAGATTATAGAATGAGTGTGATTAAAGGTCAAAAAGTCCTATTACATCAGGGCTATACAATCCTTGTGAAATGCAAAATTGAGTAACAATCTGGGAGTGGAGGGATTTGGCCATAGTAGTGTCTGAATAATTTATATTTAAAAAACCACACAAATTAGGATATTTGTATGGATTGAAGCCTCTGTTGCCCAAATTGACTTTACACATAACCTAGATCATTATTTATTGCTAAATGAAGTCATATTTATAGAGTCTGTCAGAACTGGCTATGATGTGGTGTATATAGTATATTTGAGCATCTTAACCAACTAATTGTGAGATAATATGACTGACTTTTCTTTCCCCTCCTCTCTGGGTCCTCTCCTTTCCTTTTCTGAATCTAGGACTTCATCTGAGTAAGGAGCCCATGGTGAAGAATTTCCATAGCAGTATCTTAGTATCTTAGAGAGTGCACAAGGGAACTGAAAGTTTGTAAATCACCTAAAGTCATATAACCAGCAGGAATCAGAGGCAGGTCTTGAATCTAGGTCATTTTGACTTGGAAAGAAGAAAGGAAGAAGGAAAGAAGGATTATTATAAGAACCTATATAATAGGCACTGTCTTAAACACTTTACAATTATTGTCCCATTTGATCCTAAAACTCTGGGAGGTAGGTGCTATTATGATCTGAGGTATTATATGAAACCGAAGTAAACAGAGGTTGTGACTTGCTCAGGGTCACACAGCCAGTAAGTCATGGAGGCTAGATTTGTACTAAATCTTCTTGAATCCAGGCCAAGTGTTCTATCCACTGGGACACCTAGATAAATCATATAGTGATGAAATTGTCTTTGAGTTGACTAAAGTAACCAAACATTTTCAAGAGTAGAGATATAATCAAAGACAAAACACAGTGGTTGCTATATTCATTGGTCTATACCAGTGGTTCCCAAACTTTTTTGGCCTACCGCCCCCTTTCCAGAAAAAAAAAAATATTACTTAGCCCCCTGGAAATTAATTTAAAAAAAAATTAATAGCAATTAATAGGAAAAGTAAATGCATCTGTGGTCATCACCTCACTCTTGGATCACTGCAGCACCCACCAGGGTCGGTGGCCCCCACTTTGGGAATCACTGGTCTATACAAAACATTCTAGAACTTCAAGGTCTGTGGTTTTATCTTCCACCAATGCGATCAAATATAGGTATGTTCTATCTATTTATATCTAATTTGAACAATTTTATGCATAAATTTTGATGAACAATAGGGATCAAATTTGCAATCTTAGTATAATTCAACTATTCAACTCTAATCTGAGTACCTACTACATTCAGGATATATTCTCTTTTAGGTCTGTGTGAGAGTGTGTGTGTGTGTGTGTGTGTGTGTGTGTGTGTGTGTGTGTGTGCGTGTGTGTTTCTGTTGTCTATGTGTGGTGGAGTATATTGGTCTAGATAGAATGGGACCAGTTTCTCCTTTTTTTGGTGTCCATTCACTAGTGAGCACAGCCACTTTCTTTCAAATCTTCCCTGAAGGCATGACTTTCCAGTTCATTCCCTTAAGAGTTCCTTTTGAATTGGTTTATGGAAAAGGGAAAAAAAAACACAGAAGTAAACGTACCCAAGTTCCTTACCACAACCACCTCAGCTCTCAGCAGACTTACTTTTTCAAACTCTAGAGACCACTGTGCTCATTTTATGTTTAGAATTTTTGCTTCATTTTGGGAGGCTATAAAAATATGACTCTGAAGTCCCTCTTCTCTTTAGCTCCAAAACCCCATTATGCCAGGAAAGATCCCAGGAATAAAAAAAATACATTTCTTTTTCTCTTTGTAGCTCACCAACTTTCCCTCAGTGGCCCATAGGCAAATGACATACATATAGGTCAGTAATGCAATGATTAATCACAGTTTTATCTTAATACCTGCTTTAAAGACAAGGCAAACAATTACACACACACACACACACACACACACACACACAGAGAGAAGAGAAAAGTTTTAGAAGAAACATCTGAGAAGGTGTGGGGCATGGAAGTTACAGTCATGGATATTCAACTCTGTGTGAGTTCAAATCTGATCATATACATATAAATGGAGTTCAAAGCCCAGCACTAGCTACCTTAAATCATAGTTCTTTTCCAAAGGGACTCTTCTCTGTTTCTGGTGACTCCTGTCTCCCCTGACAGTTTCCAGTAAAACTCCTGTCTGGGGTCCCCAAGGCCCAATGTAATAGGTAAATAGACTGAAGCAGATTGAGCAAGCAGGTTAGAGGAAAAACCTTGACACGATACATACTAAGAGTGGTCCCTTGTCTCTCCTTCAGTGTGCACCAAAGGGAGCAGCTTGTGTTTGGACAAAGATATAACTTCCTATACTCTACCTTTGCCTTTTAAATCTTCACTATACTCCCTTAACTTTGAGTTGTCTGACTGACAACCAAATGATTGCATCAGTCTCTTAGATGTTGTTATTTTCCATTTACGAAAGTGATTGCTCTGGTCTGGCATTCAGATTACAACTCCCCTCATTTTGTATTGAAAATCCTTTTGCCTTGACTCACCCCAATTGAGGATTACTCTTCCCTCCCATCACCCACGAATTTCCATAATTTATGTTCTGCAGTCATAGGTTCTTAATTCCAGAGTACTTAGCACCTTCCCTCAAGGAATTTATAATTTAATTGGAGAGACCAAGTATACACATATAAAAATTAACTAATCATGCTAGGCAATATATAAGAGTGTGAAAGAGCAGAAAGGAGACTAAAATTGGATTTAAAAATTCTCAAGTTCAAACCCCAATTCTAACATTTACTGGCTATGTAAATCTAATGGTGAAAGATGGGGTAAGGATATGATATGTACACAAATAAATGATAGAAAATAAAAGGAGAATAAAAGAACAGAGATAAAGCTATCTAAGAAAATTTGATAGGTAGAGGAACTTCTGTAGCTTTTCAAGTATTAAATGTTGGAAACAGGACCTGAAGCCATATTTTTTGGCACCAGATCTAGTACTCTTTCCTCTGATCTTCACATTTTCAGATTTTCTATGATACTCTTTTGGGGAGATTGAAGGCACCTGGGAGAAGATAGTGCTAGAGCAAGGTGCTGAAAGAAGTAGGATAGAATGAGATCAAAGGTTCAAGTAGAGTGATTAGTGAATGCTGGTTGGTGTCTTCTGAGGCAAGAAGAAAGTGGGAGAAAATGGGTAATATTAAGAAGTTTTGAGGAATGGAGGAGGAGAATTCAGGAATCTCCTCTGTGGATAGTTTTCTTCTTTTTAAAAAAAGTCTGTTACCTTGTTAGTTTCTGTAACTCACTATTTTTTCTAACTTGTTTTCCATTGGACCAGCTACCAAAATATATATGCATAGATTTCCTCCCCCAAGTAAAAACAAGCATACTACCCAAAATATATCTAAATTCAATGTCAGTGCTCATTTTTGGTCATTGCTCCAGTTTGAGGATATTTTGAATTATAATTCCACTTGCCAACATACCAGCAACCTCCTCTACCTGATGTCATCTGAAAATGTAATGAGCTCATTTGGCATTCCATCATCCAAACCACTGGCCAAATGTTAAATAGTGTTGAGCTGAGGACTGACCCCTGCAGAACACCTCTTGTTAGATTTTCCCTTTAATTCATTCCCCAAATGATACTTATGATCTGTATCTTTAGATTTCTAGCATTGGTTAGAAATACTTCAGGACATAATATATTTCTAATAATTAAGAAATACTCTAATTGGAAATCATATAAGGCAGACAGTAGTAGAGCTTGGGAATGCTGAGCAGCACACATAAAAGAAAGAGTTACACATATGCATAAAAAGGGCTAAAATTGGCCCTTATGAGTGTAACAGAAAATCACGAAGCAAGGAAAAAACACAGACTGTATTGAAATGTCCATTACTTGCTTCAACCTGGACTAAAATACCTATATGGCCCAAGGGAAATTAGAAAGAAAAATAGCATTTTATAAATCATTAAACCAAAGTTTTACTATAGCTGTGTTATTGGTAAATCACTTCTAAATGAATATCTTTACTTCTGTATCTAATTGGAACATCATACCACACCTGGTGAATTCCGGCTCTTTCTCTTCCCTCATTCCTCTTCTCATTCCCAAGTCTATTACAATTCCACACAAAGGAGTGTGAAATGCTGTTTTATCATGCGGTTCTTCTCTCCAATCTAAGAAACACTTATTAACTGCCTACTTCACTTTACTAGGTGCTAGGGAAATAACTAGAAAGATAAACCAGTCTTTACCCTCAGGGAACTTACATTCCATTTGGGGGAAAAGAAAGAAACAAGTATTTATTAGGCATCTACTACTGTGTGTCAGATATTGTGCCAAGTAATTTATAACTGAGGCAGACAGAGATTAAGTGACTTTTCCAGAGTCACACAGCTAATAAGTATAAGAGACCAGATTTTAAATCAGATCTTAACGACTGCAGGCACAGCATTCTCTCCGCTGTGCCACTTAGATGAGATGATATGTTTATACAAATATGTAAGAACATGATAGTAAAATGAAGAGGAAGAAAATGTTATCAACTGAAGATCACATCCCAAGTAGAGGGGACAGCCAGTAAAAAGGCATGGAATTAGTGTTAGTAAAGCAACACGCATTTATTAAACTTTCTGTTTGCCAGGTACTGTGCTAAATGTTATGATAAAATGAAAAACAAAAACATTCAACTTTAAGGAGCTCAGATTTCAATGGAGGAGACAAAATCAAAATTGCTATATACAGATATGCCTTTCACATTGTGACTTTCCCCTTCATGGTTTTGATATGTAAGAATATAGCACAAATTGGCATGAGAAATTAAATAGGAATTTTACAGAAGCCACAGATGATACATGAACACCAGAATATGACACAGAAAAAGTTTAGAAACTATATAGCCTCTGACCAATTTCAAATTTTACAATATGTTACAGTAAATATCCCATAAAAGAAAAAAGAAAAAAATTCAGACTTCTCTGCTGTGAAAGGAAGAACAAAAGTTTTTACCTGTATTTTCCAGTTCAAGGTGGTACCATGCTTCTAACCCCCTTGATATAGAGAAGATACTTATATATCTAAGATATGTGCAGTGTAAATGTAAGGTAATCTAGGAGGGAAGACACTATCAGGGATGGTTAGGGGGAGAAGAAAACCAACAAAGACTTCTTTCAGAAGGTGGGATTTTAGCTGAATCTTGAAAGGTTCCAGGGAAACTATGAGGCAGAGGTATGGAGGAAGAACATTCCAGGTATAAGGGACAGCCAATGAAATGGCACTAAATCAGGACATGCAGTATCATGAGTGAAAAAGAGCAAACAGACAAATACAACTGGATGACAGAGTAGGAGCAGGATAAAAAAGTATTAGAAGACTGAAAAAAGTAGGAAAAAGCCAGTTTGGGAAGATTTTGAGTGAGTGTCAAACTGAGAATTTTATAATCAGCCCTAGAGGTGATAGGGAGCCATTGGATTTTACTGAGTAGAAGGTTGACATGATTTTATTTTGGCAGGTGAGTGGAGAATGGATGGGAGTAGGGAGATTCTTGAGGCAGGGAGACAAATTATAAGTCTATTATGGAAATCCAGACTTGAGATGATGAGGGATTCCACAGGAGTGATGAGTGTATGAGTGGAGTAATATCTCCATATCTGAGAGATGCTCTGAAACTAGAAATGACAAGATCTGATGAAATTAGGTGTGTGGAGTGAATATAAGGCAGTAATTAAGAAGGACATTCAACATGTTAACCCATAACTAAAAGAATGGTGGTGCCCTTAATGGCAATAGGAAAGATGAGGCAGGGCTAAAATGGTGGTATAGTAGCAGGGACATTCTGAATCTCCTTCCAACCAATCATTACAAAGCATCTCAAAAAGGACAGAAATCAAAACGAAAGTAGTAAAGGGACTCTCCCACTAGATATAGTGTTAAAAGTAAGCAGTGTTTGGGAATTCCAACACTATTAGGGAGCAAAACTGCACTAATCAAAATGCAAGCTGATCACCCCTCCCCCACACTACCGTCTGCACCAGAGTTAGAGTGAGGTTGTTGAGGCAATCTATAAGTTCTTGGGGGCTGGCTGAAAGCACTACAGACTTACCCTGGAGGGCAGCACAAGACCTTGGCAGTATGACTTGAGGCTGAAGAATGCGGAACTTGGTCAGCAGAGCATGGAGCTTGGGCAGAAACACAGCTGGCCATAGCTGAGGCAGCAGGGGCTGAAAGATAGCTTAAGGTAAAAATGCTTTAAAGAATGTGCTACACAAAGAACATCACAGATCTTCCTGCCCTCACTCAGGCTTCTGACAGAGAAGGGAAGATACTACCAAGGTAAAGCCCTGCAAGACAGAAAATAAGAAAGCAAAGACCACCAACATTCAGGAGTCCCAATCTAATATTGTCAAAAGGAATAAGCAACAGCAAAAAAGGTTTTGACCCTGGATAATTTCTATGGACAAAAAGATCAAAATACAAAAGCAACAGTAGAGAATGAAAAGCAAACAAATGGAAATTATCCCTCCAAAATGGAAATTGATCACAAGCTCTTGAAGAACTCAAAAAGGAGACTAAGAACCAAGTAAGAAAGATAGAAGAAAATGGGCAAAAGAAATGAAAGTAATACAAAAAGAAAATAACAGTTCAAAAGACAAAATTGCCCAAATGGAAAAAGAGGCTTAGAAATTAAATGATGTAATAAGCAAATTGGAGACTAGAATTGACCAGCTGGAAGTCCTGAAAAGCAGGATAGATCAAACCAAAAAGGAGAATCAAAGGATCATAGTTGAAAATCAGTCTTTAAAGACTAGAATTGGGCAAGTAGAAGCTACTGATCTCATGAAACATCAGGAATTATTAAAGCAATACTAAAAGAATGAAAAAAATAGTAGGAAACATGAAATATCTCATTGAAAAACAACTGACATGGAAAACAGATGCAGCAGAGACAATTTGATAATCCTCGGTCTACCTGAAAGTCTATAACAAAATAAAGTCTTGGCATCATCTAATAAGAAATTATCCAAGGAAATGTCCTGATATTTTTGAACAAGAGGGCAAAGATGTTGAAAGAATCCATAGATCACCCCTTAAATTAAATTCCCAAAAGACAACCCCGAGGAATGTTATAGCCAAATTCAAATTCAAGAGCTTCCAGGCCATGGAGAAAATACTGTAAGCAGCCAGAAAGAGACAATTCAAATATCAAGGAACACCAGTCAGGATTATATAGCATCTGGCAGCTTCTACACTAAAACACTACATGGCTTAGAATATAATATTCAGGAAGGCAAGACAATTAGATCTACAACCAGAATCACCTACCCATCTAAAATGTATATATACGTTCAGGGAAAAGTATAGGTATTTAATAAAATAGAAGATTTCCAAGCATTCCTAAGGAAAATTTGATGTCTAAATACAAAATTCAAGAGAAACATAAAAAGGGAAAAAAGAAAGAGGGGAAAAAATTTAAGGGTTTCAATAGTCAAATTGATTATCTTTCTATATGGAAAAAGGATATCTGTAGTTCTTAAAATTGTTTTTTTAATCAGAGAAGATAGAAGAAATATTTTTAGGCAGAGGTTATGTTATTAACTGTTTAAGATGACATGTAAAAAATTGTGGGGGGTGGGACAAAAAAGAGGATGGTCCTAAGAGAAACTCAAAGGAAGAAGTAAAGTAGAATAAATTATATCACATAAAGAGGTGCATGGTTGGTGGTGGTGAATACTATAATAAGAAGGGGAGGAAGAAAGTGGTAATAGATAATACTTAAATCTTACTCACAGTGGAATTAGATCTGAGAGGGAAGAAGAGCCAGATCTATTGGGGTATAGAATTCTATCTTACCCCACAGAGAAGCTAAAAGGGAATAAAGAAGTGAGGGGCACTGGAAGTATTAAAAAAGGAAAGTTTAGGAGGGTGATTAATAGACTTTAAGGGAAATAGGAGGGGAATAAGAAAGTCAGGTGGGAAGGAAAGTAAAATAAGGGTGGGAAAAAGAGGGACTAATTAAAAGCAAAACACTAGTGTGGAAGGAAATAATGAAGGAAGAAAGGGCAGGACTAAAAGAGGAAATAAAAATGATGGGGGATACACAGGTGGTAATCATAACTCTGAATGTGAATGGGATGATCTCATTCATAAAACAGAAGCAGATAGAGTGGATTAAAATCCCAAATCCTACCATATATTGTTTCCAAGAAACCCACATGAGGTATGTAGGCACACATAGGGTAAAGGTAAGAGACTAGAGCAGAATTTATTGGGCATCAACTGAGAAGAAGGCAGGAATTATAATCATATCTGACAAAACTAAAGAAAAAATAGATCTGATTAAAAGAGATAAGGAAGGTAATTATAGCCTGATAAAAGGCAGTATAGATGATGAAGAAATATCAGTACTCAACGTGAATGCACGAAATGGCATAGTATCCAGATTTTTAAAGGAGAAACTATTGGAGCTGAAGGAGCAAATATATAGTAAAACTATGCTAGTTGGAGACCCTCAGCCTTCCTCTATCAGATCTAGATAAATCAAATTAAAAAATAAATAACAAAGAAGAGATATGAATGAAATCTTAGAAAAATTAGAGGCAATAAATATATAGAGAAAAGTAAATAGGGATAAAAGGGAATATATCTTCTTTTCAGTAGCACATGGTATATTCACAAAGATTGACCATGTACTAGGGCATATAAACATTGCAAACAAATGCAGAAAAGCAGAAATAATAAATCCGACATTTTCTGATCATAATGCAATAAAAATTATGATTAGTAAGGGTACATGGAGAGGCAAATTAAAAATAAATTGGAAATTAAATAATCTGATTCTCTAAAACTGGTTGGCTAAAGAACAAATCATAGAAACAATGACTGATTTCACTGAAGATAATGACAAGGTAGAAACAACATATCAAAATTTTGGGGATACAGAAAAAGTAGTAATCAGGGTAAAATTTATATCCCTGAGTGCCCATATTAACAAAATAGAAAAAGAGGAGATTAATGAATTGGGCATGGAAATAAAAAAGCTAGAAAAAGAACAATTAAAAATCCTCAGATAAAGACTAAATTAGAAATCCTAAAAATTAAGAGAAATTAATAAAATTGAATGTAAAAGAACTATTGAACTAATAAATATGACTAGGAGTTGGTATTTTGAAAAAACAAATAATATAGGTAAAATATTGGGTAGTCTAATTAAGAAAAAGAAAGAAGAGAACCAAATTAAAAGTATTATGAATGAAAAGGGTGATTGCACATCTAATGAAGAAAAAATTAAGAGAATTATTAAGAGCTATTTAACCCAATTATGACAATAAATATGGCAATCTAGGTGAAATGGATGAATATTTACAAAAATATAAATTGCCGAGGTTGATAGTAGAGGAAATAGAATACTTAAATAATATCATATCAGAAAAAGAAATTGAATAAGCCATCAAAGAACTCCCTAAAAAAAATCCCCAGTCCCAGATGGATTCACAAGTTAATTCTTATCAAACATTTAAAAATCAATTAATCCCAATATTCTATAAACTATTTGATAATATAGGCAAAGAATGAGTCTCACAAAATTCTTTTCATGATACAAATATGGTACTGATTCCCAAACCAGGAAGATTAAAAACAGAGAAGGAAATCTATAGACCAATATCCTTAATGAACATAGATGCAAAAATATTAAATAAAATACGAGCTAAAAGTCTAGATCAAGTTATCATGAGGATTATTCACTATGACCAAGTGGGATTTATACCAGGAATGCAAGTATGGTTCAATATTAGGAAAACCATCCACATAACTGACAATATCAACAACCAAACTAATAGAAATCACATATCTCAATACATGCAGAAAAAGCCTTTGACAAAATACCACACTCATTGCTATTGAAAACACCAAATAATATAGTTATAAAAGGGCCTTTTCTTAAAATAATAAACAGTATTTATTAAAAACCATCAAGAAGTATCATCTGCAATGGGGGTAAGTTAGATGCCTTCCTAATTAGATCAAGAATGAAGCAGGCATGCCCATTATCACCACTACTATTTAATATTGTACTAGAAATGCTAGCAATAGCAATTAGAGAAGAAAAAGAATTTGAAGGGATCAAAGTAGGCAACAAGGAAACTAAACTATCACTCTTTGCAAATGACATGGTGATATACCTAGAGAATATGAGAAAATCAACTAAAAAAGCTAGAAGAAATAATCAATAACTTTATCAAAGTTGATGGGTACAAAATAAACACATATAAGTCATTAGCATTCCTATATGTTTCCAACAAAACCCAGCAGCAAGAGTTAGAAGAGAAACTCAATTTAAAATTACTCTAAAGAGAGATTTGCAGAGACTTCCAGTTAAGATGGCGGCAGAGTAAGGAGCAGCTGCTTGATCTCTCCTAACCGAAGCATATAGGACTCCTCAAGGGGACATAAAAACGAATCCAGATGAACAAAGGAACCCCACAACGGGGCGCAGCATTGAAGGTACATGGAACCGGGGCATTTCCACTCTGTGAAGGGGTGAAACAGCTCTCACTAAAACGCGAGAGGAAGAAGCCCCTCTACCACCCCCCACACCACACACAGCTCCAAGGCCAATGCACAAGAGTAAAAGGGGGATTGGGGCAACCAGTGAGTCACTGGCAGCTCCAGGGCTTGTACCTGAGAGCTGCAGGACGTAGGACCCCAAGTGGCTAAAGAACGTGCACAGACTTTTCTGAGCGTCTGCGCAGGTGGGGACATTGCCCTAGGCGTGGAAAAAAGATCTCGAGCTCACGGACTTTCCCGAGCATCTGCACGGGTGAAGGCAGTGCCCTAGCTGCGGACAAAGATCTCGAGCTCAGGCCTGGAACTCGAGTGGGGACCCCGTGCAGATGGGAGTGTGGCTTTGGAAGCAGCCCCTGAGACTGCTGAAGGAGCCTCGGGCAGAGGGCCAGACCGGGGACAACCAGGAGGCTTGACCCCAAGGACAAGGAGACCAGAGCCCTCGGGAGCTTAGAAAGTGCAGGCAGACCCTGAGTGTGAAGACAAAGCTGAAAAGGGGTGAGGCTAACAATGGCAAGCCAAGAACCCCAGAAGAAAAAGATTATCAAGAAAAAGTCTGGAACACTCAACAACTTTTACACAGAGAAAATCCAGACAACAGAGGAGGACAAACAAGTATCCAAACCTTCCCAAAACAATGAAAACTGGTCACAAGCTATTGAAGAGTTCAAAAATGAGATGTTGAGGAAGATGGAGGATATCTGGTAAGAAAATAACAGTTTAAAAGACAGAATTTCACAATTGGAAAGTGAGGCAAGCCAACTGAAGACCAGAAATGACCAGATTGAAAAGGAAAACCAGTCCCTAAAGGCTAGAATTGAGCAATTAGAAGCCAATGATCTCTCAAGACAACAAGAACAAATAAAACAAAGTCAAAAAGACTGATAAAATAGAAGGAAACATGAAATATCTCAATGAGAAAGTGACAGACCAAGAAAACCGGTCGAGAAGAGACAATTTGAGAATCATTGGTCTTCCAGAAAAAAGCAGAAATTAATAGAATCTTGGACTCCATACTTAAAGAAATTGTTCAGCAAAATTGCCCTGAAGTCCTATAACAAGAAAGCAATATAGAAATTGAAAGGATCCATAGATCACCCTCTACACTGGACCCAGAAAAGTCAACACCCAGGAATATAATAGCCAAATTCAAGAGCTTTCAAGTAAAAGAAAAAATCTTACAACAAGCCAGAAAGTGACAATTCAAATATAAAGGAGCACCAATCAGGATCACACAGGATCTGGCAGCCTCCACACTAAAAGACCGCAAGGCTTGGAATACAATATTCAGAAAGGCAAGAAAGCTGGGCCTTCAGCCACGGATCAACTACCCATGGAAACTGACTATATACTTCCAGGGGAAAGTATGGGCATTCAACAAAATTGAAGATTTCCAAGTTTTTGCACAAAAGAGACCAGGACTAAATGGAAAGTTTGATATCCAACCACAAAAATCAAGAGAAACATGAAAAGGTAAATAAGAAACAGAGGGAAAACAAAGAAAACTCATATTTTTTTAAAATTTGACTCTTTAAGGGCTTAAATAAGATCTAATTATCTGTATTACTATGTGGAGAAATGTTATGTACAATTCTCTGTAGTGAACTCTATTCACTATTATAATATTCACTATTATAGCAACCAGAAGAATAATTCATAGGGAGAGGACAGGATACTAAATGGTCTAAGATGACATAGGGGGTGGGAAAGAGAGGGGGAATAGTAGGGGACACCAAGAGAAATCTGAGTAAATAAGAAAAATAGGATATTCTATTACACACAAAGAGGGCATGGGAAGGGGAGGGGATAAATACTATTATAAGAAAGAGAGGAAGAGAGCATTAAGAGGTAATAATCAAACCTTACTCTCAGTGTAATTAACCTGGAGAGGGAAGAGTAGCTATATTATCCATTGGGATAAAAAACTCTATCTAACCCTACTGAGAAAGTCAGAAAGGATAAACCAAAGGGAGCAGGGGAGTGGGGAGGTCAAAAAAGGGAGGGGAGAAGAAGGGGGAGGGAATTTAATAGGCCTTTAAAAACAAAAAGAGGGGAATAACAAGGGAGAGAGTTGAAAAGGAAGTTAATCAAGGGAGGGGATAAGGGATCTCGACTCAAAGCAAACTACTGGTTTAAAAGAAAATAGTGTAAGAAGAAGGGGTGGGTCTAGGGGAGGATACAAAAATGTCAGTGAATGCACAACTTATAATTATAACTCTGAATGCGAATGGGATGAACTTGCTCATAAAACGGGAGCAAATAGCAGAGTGGATTAGAAACCAAAATCCTACCATATGTTGTCTACAAGAAACACATAAGAGGCAGGTACACATACACAAGTTTAAGGTTAAGGGCTTGAGCAAAATCTTTTCAGCATCAAATGAGAAAAAGAAGGCAGGAGTGGCTATTGTGATTTCTGACAAAGCCAAAGTAAAAATAAATATGATTAAAAAAGACAGGGAAGGACATTACATCCTGATTAAAGGCAGTATAAACAATGAAGAAATAACACTCCTCAATATATATGCACCAAGTGGTATAGCATCCAAATTCATGAAGGAGAAACTGGAAGAGCTCAAGAAGGAAATAGATAGTAAAACCATAATAGAGAGAGATCTAAATATTCCTCTTTCAGATCTAGATAAATCAAACCAAAAAATAAATAAGAAAGAGGTAAGAGAGGTGAATGAAGTCCTAGAAAAATTAGATTTAATTGATATGTGGAGAAAAATGAATAGGGAAAAAAAGGAATACACCTTCTTTTCAGCTGCACATGGTACATTCACAAAGAATGACCATGCAATAGGGCATAGAATCATTGCAAACAAATGCAAAAGAGCAGAAATAATAAATGTAACCTTCTCAGATCATAATGAAATAAAAATAATAATTAGTAAGGGCACCTGGACAGGCAAATCAAAAACCAATTGGAAATTAAACAATATGATTCTCCAAAACCAATTTGTCAAGGAAGGAATCATAGAAACAATCAACAATTTCATTGAAGAGAATGACAATGATGAGACATCCTACCAAACTCTGTGGGATGCAGCCAAGGCAGTACTCAGGGGGAAATTTATATCCTGGAGTGCATATATTAACAAATTAAGGAGGGCAGAGATTAATGAATTGGGTATACAACTCAAAAAAGTAGAAAGCAAGCAAATTAAAAACACCCCAGATGAAAACTAAATTAGAAATACTAAAAATTAAGGGAGAAATTAATAAAATAGAAAGTAAAAAACTGTTGAATTAATAAATAAGACTAGAAGCTGGTATTTTTAAAAAACATAAAATAGACAAAGTACTGGTCAATCTAATAAGAAAAAGGAAAGAAGAAAACCAAATTGACAGTATTAAAGATGAAAAGGGAGACCTCACCTCTAATGAAGGGGAAATTAAGGCAATCATTAAAAACTATTTCACCCAATTATATGGCAACAAATATAACAATTTAGGAGATATGGATGAATATTTACAAAAATATAAATTGCCAAGATTAACAGCAGAAGAAATAGAATACCTAAATAATCCAATATCAGAAATAGAAATTGAACAAGCCACCAAAGAACTCCCTAAGAAAAAATCACCAGGACCTGGTGGATTCACAAGTGAATTCTATCAAACTTTCAAAGAGCAGCTAATCCCAATACTATACAAATTATTTGTTATGATAAGCAAAGAGGGAGTCCTACCAAATTCCTTTCATGACACAAATATGGTACTGATTCCAAAGCCAGGTAGACCAAAAACAAAGAAAGAAAACTACAGACCAATCTCCCTAATGAACATAGATGCAAAAATCTTAAATAGAAAATAAGCAAAGAGACCCAAGCAAGTAATTAAGAACATCATCCACCATGATCAGGTGGGATTTATACCAGGAATGCAAGGATGGTTCAACATTAGGAAAACCATCCACATAATTGACCATATCAACAGTCTAACAAACAAAAATCACATGATTATCTCAATAGATGCTGAAAAAGCCTTTGACAAAATATAGCATCCATTCCTATTGAAAACACTGAAAAGTATAGGAATAGAAGGACCCTTCCTAAAAATAATAAACAGTATATACCTAAAGCCATCAACAAGCATTATACGCAATGGGGAAAATTAGAAGCCTTTCCAATAAGATCAGGAGTTAAAAAAGTATACCCATTATCACCTCTATTATTCAACATAGTACTAGAAACACTAGCAGTAGCAATTAGAGAAGAAAAAGAAATTGAAGGTATCAAAATAGGCAATGAGGAGACTAAGCTATCACTCTTTGCAGATGATATGATGGTCTACTTAAAAAATCCTAGAGAATCAACTAAGAAGCTTGTAGAAATAATTAACAACTTTAGCAAAGTTGCAGGATACAAAATAAATGCACATAAATCATCAGCATTTCTATATATTTCCAACACATCACAGCAGCAAGAGGTAGAAAGAGAAATACCATTTAAAGTCACCCTAGACAATATAAAATACTTGGGAATCTATCTACCAAAACAAACACAGCAATTATACGAAAACCACTATAAAACACTTTCCAAACAAATAAAACGGGATCTCAACAATTGGAAAGCCATTAATTGTTCATGGGTGGGACGAGCTAACATAATAAAAATGACCATTGTACCCAAATTAATTTATCTATTTAGCACCATACCTATCAAACTACCAAAAAACTTCATTACTGAATTAGGAAAAAGTATAACAAACTTCATTTGGAATAACAAAAGATCAAGAATATCAAGGGAAATAATTGGAAAAAATGCAAAGGAAGGGGGCCTAGCAGTACCAGATATTAAACTATACTATAAAGCAGCAGTCATTAAAACAATATGGTACTGGCTAAGAGATAGAAGGGAGGATCAGTGGAATACACTTGGGGTTAATGACATCAGCAAGACAATATATGATAAACCCAAAGAGCCCAACTTTTGGGAAATGAATCCACTATTTGACAAAAACTGCTGGGAAATTTGGAAAACAATATGGGAGAGATTAGGTTTAGATCAACATCTCACACCCTACACCAAGATAAATTCAGAATGGGTGAATGACTTGAATATAAAGAGGGAAACTATAAATAAGTTAAGTGAACACAAAATAGTATACCTGTCATATCTCTGGGAAAGGAAAGATTTTAAAACCAAGCAAGAGTTAGAGA
>NC_058132.1:555238929-555239285 GCF_016433145.1 Gracilinanus agilis | reverse complement strand
GAAACAACAAATTGGGAAAAAATCTTTATAACAAAAAACTCTGACAGGGGTCTAATCACTCAAATATACAAGGAGTTAAAGCAATTGTATAAAAAATCAAGCCATTCCCCAGTTGATAAATGGGCAAGAGACATGAATAGGCAATTTTCAGGCAAAGAAATAAAAAATATCAATAAGCACATGAGAAAGTGTTCTAAATCTCTAATAATTAGAGAAATGCAAATCAAAACAACTCTGAGGTATCACCTCACACCTAGCAGATTGGCTAAAATGAAAGAAGGGGAGACTAATGAATGTTGGAGGGGATGTGGCAAAATTGGGACATTGATGCATTGCTGGTGGAGTTGTGAACTGAT
>NC_058132.1:555208750-555238829 GCF_016433145.1 Gracilinanus agilis | reverse complement strand
TGCAAATCAAAACAACTCTGAGGTACCACCTCACACCTAGGAGATTAGCTAAAATGAAAGAAGGGGAGAGTAATGAATGCTGGAGGGGATGTGGCAAAATTGGGACATTAATGCATTGCTGGTGGAGTTGTGAACTGATCCAACCATTCTGGCTGGCAATTTGGAACTATGCTCAAAGGGCTATAAAAGAATGCCTGCCCTTTGATCCAGCCATACCATTGTTGGGTTTGTACCCCAAAGAGATCATAGATAAACAGACTTTTACGAAAATATTTATAGCTGTGCTTTTTGTGGTGGCAAAGAACTGGAAAAGGAGGGTATGTCCTTCAATTGGGGAATGGCTGAACAAACTGTGGTATATTCGGGTGATGGAATACTATTGCGCTCAAAGGAATAATAAACTGGAGGAATTCTGTGTGAACTGGAAAGACCTCCAGGAACTGATGCAGAGCAATAGGAGCAGAGCCAGAAGAACATTGTACACAGAGACTGATATACTATGGTAAAATTTGAATACAATGGACTTCTGTAGCAGCAGAAAGCAGTGACACAGGACAGCTCTGAGGGATTTATGGTAAAGAACACTACCCACATTCAGAGGAAGAACTACAGGAGAGGAAACATATAAGAAAAACAAATGCTTGAACGCATGGGCTGCATAATTAGAGAAATGCAAATCAAAACAATCCTGAGGTACAACCTCACACCTAACAGATTGGCCAATATGACAGTAAAGGAAAATAATAAATGTTGTAGGGGCTGTGGCAAAATCAGGACACTAATGCATTGCTGGTGGAGTTGTGATTAAATCCAACCATTCTGTAAGGCAATATAGAATTATGCACAAAGAACTTTAAAAGAATGCATACCTTTTGATCCAGCAATACCAGTACTAGGTTTTCACCTCAAAGAAATAATAAGGAAAAATACTTGAACAAAAATATTTATAGCTGTGGTGGCAAAAAACTGGAAAATTTAGGGTTATCCTTAAATTATGGAATGGCTGAACAAATTGTGGTATATGATGATGATGATGATGGAATACAATTTTGCTGTAAGGACTGACATTCTGGAGGATTTCTCTATGAACTGGGATAACCTCAATGAACTGATGCAGAGTGAAATGAGCAGAACCAGGAGAACACTGTACACAGAAAATAAAGCATTGTGGAAGAATTCAATGTAATGGACTTTGCTACTAGTGAAATGCAACAAGCCAGGACACTCCTGAAGGACTTATGTGAAAGAATGCTATCCACATTGAGAGAAAGATCTAAGGAAGTAGAAATGCAAAAGCAAAACATGTGATATCACTTATCACATGTATGTATGGGTATGTGATTTGGGGTTTAGGCTTTAAAATATCTCTCTATAGCAAAAATGAATAATATGGAAATAGCATCAAGTGCTAGCATTTGTACAACCCAGTGGAATTCCTTGTTGGCTCTGGGAGGGGGAGGGAAAGAGAAAGAATGATGGAAAAATGGGAAAATATTTTAAAATAAAAATTTAAAAAATAATAATAGAAAAGACAGAGGGGGAAAGAATTTGGAGGGGAACTATGGACTTCTTTTTTGTGTACCTCAAGTTCTAAATATGTTTGGGATGTGTAACTTGATATATCCAGAAGACAGCTAATATAGTACTGGAGCTCAGAAAATATGTTAGGGCTGGATATATAAATCTGGGAATAACTTGTATAAAGATAATAGATCTCATGGGAGATTGTGAGATCACTAAGCAAAGGAATATAGTAGAAGAGGAGAAGGCTACAGGATAGAACTTTGGGGACACTAACAGTGGGTGTGACTTGAATGAAATTCCAGCAAAAGAGCTCAAGGAAGAAAAATTAGACTGGTCACAGGAGAAATAAGAGAGATCAATGTCACAGAAGCCTAGAGATTGGGAGTATCCAGGAGGAAAGGGGCATCAATAGTCTAAAAGTCTGTAGAAGAGTTTAAAAAATGAGGACAGAGAAAAATCCATTAGGTTTGGCAATTAAGAGATAATTGGCAACTTGGAGAGAACTGGTTCATTTAAATAATGTTGTATTCCCAATGGCAGAAGGTTTAGAAAAGAGTGAAAGAAATGAAAGTAGAGATATTAAGTGATATCTGGTTTCTTATGGATGGTTTCTTAAGTTCATGCAAGAAAGAGATAGGAAAGATAGAATAATAGAAGAAATGTTAGGATCAAGTGAAAATTTATTTTTTTAAGATGGAAGATACACGGGAAAGTTTATAAACATCACAGAAGGAGTCTGTAAAACAGAGGTTTAAAAATTAAAGGGGAGAATAGGGATCTATATGGGGGCAATCTCATAAGGAATATAAGAAGAGATAGGATCAAAGGCAAATATTGAGGCATTTGCTTTAGAAAGGAAAAGAGCAACCTTCTCATGAGAGCCAAATATGCAGAAGGAGAAAAGGGGAAACCTTTTTAAAGATGTGAGATGGAGAAAAGCAGAGAAGAGGAATCTTTTAGTAAATGGCCTCACCAATTTGGAGTTTCGGTTGATCATTTTTGGATGATGTATGAGCTGATATTTGCTCTGAGAGGATGGTGGAGGGGTTCTATAGGAATCTTGAAGAGAGATGAGAATGTTGAGAATAGTCACAGCAGATAGTGAAATAGGAAATTGTCAAGAGATGCAAATGAATTCTCTTTTCCAGGGAGTGTCCAGTTGATATCGTGTAACATAAATTTGTAGTGGCCCTAGTCAACATGGTTTTATGATTTCTTCCATCTCCATTTAGAGTAAATGAATAGGAGGGAAGGATGATGATGATGATGATGATGATGATGATGATGATGATGATAGTAATTCAAGGTTAGGGCTTAGAATAATTTATATATCTATAATGTGCATTTTGAAATGCACTAACCGTGGGAAACTCCCAGGATACTCTACCCTAACTTCCTTAGACACCTCATTTCAAAATGAACAATAATTAATAGTGATTAAGTCAGGCAGGGGAATAGAAAAGAATAAAGAATAAACTGAATCAACATATAACTAAAGAGTCAAGATGGGAAGATTGGAAATCAAGGAAAGTGCAAGTGTGATGAGCTTATGGAGACAGAAAGCAGAATGTTGATCTAAAGGGAATAGCCAATAATCCATCTTGTCTAGAATGTAGAATACATTAAGAGGAGTAAAATGAGATGTTTGGAAATGTAGATGGGAATAAGATTGTGGAGGTGTTTTTTTTTCCAATTTTCCAATTTAACATTCATTTTAAAAATGTTGAATTTCAGATTCTCTCCCTCCCTCCATTTCCCTCTTCTTGAGAAAACATGCAATTTTTAAAATGTCATTTTATTTTAGTATCTTAAAAAGAAATTTCCATGTAAGTTTTCTGAAGTTATATGATACAGATTGTTTCCTTCCTTTTTTTCTCTCTCCCCTCCCAGAGCTGGCAAGCCATTCAATCTGGGTTATACATGTGTTATCACACAAAACATATTTCTATATTATTCATTTTTGTAAGTTAATAATCTTTTAAAATAAAACCACCAAAACATATACCCAAATAAACAAGTGATAAATCATATGCTTTCATCTGTATTCCTACTCTAACAGTTCTTTCTCTGGCAGTGGATAAGCATTCTTTTTCATAAGTTTCTTAGAATTGTTTTGGATCATTGCACTAGTGTTAGTAACAAAGTCTATTACACTTGATCATTCCACAGTATTGCTGTTACTGTGTATAATGTTCTCCTGGTTTTACTTATTTCGCCCTGCATCAGTTCACACAGGTCTTTCTAGCTCTTTCTGAAATTATCCTGTTCATCATGCTTTACTGCACAATAGTAAATCATCACCGTCATATACCACAATTTGTAAGTCATTCCCCAGATGAGGAACATCCCATTTAAGTTTCCAATTCTTTGTCATCACAAAAAGAGCAGTTATAAATATTTTTGCACAAATAAGTTCTTTCCCCTTTTTTTTTAAATCTCTGTGGGATATAGACTTAGTAGTGGTATTACTGGATCAATGGGTATGCATTCTTTTATAGCCTCTTAGGCATAATTTCAAGTTGCTCTCTAGAATGGTTGGATCAGTTCACACCTCCACTAGCAATGAATTAGTGTCCCAATTTTGCCACATCCCCTCCAACATTTATTTTTTCCTTTACTGTCATATTGGCCATCTGATAGGTGTGAGGTGGTACCTCAGAGTTGTTTTAATTTTAATTTTTCTAATCAAGAGGGATACTAAGCATTTTTTCATACAATTATTGATAACTTTTATTTTTTCATCTGAAAACTGCCTATTCATATCCTTTGACCATTTTTAATTGAGGAATGACTTGTATTCCTACAACTTTGACTTAGTTTTTCATACATGAGACCTTTATCAGAGAATTTTTTATACATTTTTCCCAGTTTATTGTTTCATTTCTAATCTTCATTGCATTGATTCTGTTTGTACAACCCCTTTTTAATTTAACATGATCAAAGTTATTCATTTTACATCTTGTAATGTTCTTTATCACTTGTTTCGTCATAGATTTTTCCTTTCTCCATAGATCTGACAGGTAGACTATTCTATGGTCCCCTAATTTACTTATAATATCACTCTTTACAATTAAATCATATGCCCATCTTGATCTTATCCTGGTATAGAGTGTGAGATATTGATCTAAACATAATGTTTTGCCAAACTGTTTTCCATATTTTCTAGCACTTTTTGTCAAAAAAGACATGCAATTTGGTATCAATTATGCCTGGAAAGTTATCCAAAACATTTCCATATTAACAATGTTGCAAAAAATGCAGACAAAAAGTGTAGTATACAGAATTGGGGTGATATAGTTTTTTCTAGCTTTGGCTGTGTTCCAAAAGCTGTTAGGGGTTTGGAATCTTGAGGAAGGGGCAGTTGGCTGGATCTTCCGTGGAGGGAGGTTGTCAATGAGCTGAGCTGTTTGATTACCTAGCTTTAATATTGAAATTCAGCCTAGCTTTGATATATTTACTTAAGAAATTATTATTTTAGATAGACCCTTTATATCTTCCTTTCCTAATACCATCCCTGCCTTCCCTCCCTTACCTTATATTGTCTGTGGAGTTAATAAGGAGAGTAATTAGAGAGGAGTTAAATCTGTGAAGAGTTACCTAATTGACAGCATTAGTTATAGTTAGTCAGTCATCATTTATTCCCTTTAGATAGCAATAGCACTTTGTAAAGCTGAGTTTAAAGGCAGGTCCTTACTCAGACTCCATCTTTACTTCCCTTCCCCCACCTGAGGTTGAGACAACTGATAGGGCTTTCCTTTGATCCACCTTCCTAACAAACATCCTTCAAACAAAATAAACCCTTTTGTGTTTCAACAGCCCTATTAGTGTAATTTGTCTGTTAGTTATCAAGAGGGAAGAAGAGGGAAAGAGACAACATACTCTGGGCTTAGAGGGAAGCTGGGGCATCCATCTTGAAGGAAGGTGTTACTTCAAAACAGGTCCCTTCCTGTGAAATTAACTAAAGCCTGTTTGTTAATTTCAGTCTAGTCTATTTCCCTTAGCTTGTGTTTGAGTCTAAGTCCCAGTCTGTAAGCCTGCAGTGTTTGTCTGTTTAGTTTAATTTCTCTTCTCCCTGAAGATCTGTTTTCCTTCTGTGTTATACTCCTGACTTCAGTCCTATTATGCCCTGAATCTCCTTTAATCCCAGCCTATCTGTAACCGAGATTACCCACTTAGAAAATCTCCAACATCCTCCTTTCAAACTCCCTTATACCCCACCTTTCCTCAAATTACCCACAAAACAAAAGACTCCAAGAAAAATAAAAAATGTTTAAAAATATGCTTTATTCTACACTCAGAGTTTCTCAATTTTCTCCTGAAATACTTAGGAGACAGCATTTTTTCATCATGCATCCTCTACTTGGATCATTGTCTTAATCAGAGTAGCTAAGTCTTTCATAACTGATCATTCTTACATTATTGTTGTTACTGTGTACAATCTTCTCTTAGTTCTGCTCACTTCACTTTGCAGTTCATATGTCTTCTTCTTAGGTTTTTCTGAAACTGTCAGGCTCATTATTTTTTTTATAGCATAATAGTGTTTCTTCAAAAATTATAAATAACTTTTTTGGTTATTCCCCAATTGACATGCCCTCAATTTTCAATTCTTTCTCACCACAAAGTTGCTAGAAATATTTTTGTACAAATAGGACCTTTTCTCTTTTCTTTGAGATCTTTAGAATACAGTGGTATCACTGGGTCAATGGTCTTGCACAGTTTTATTGTACTTTGGGTATAGTTCAAATTGTTTTCCAAAATTAATTAGGCCTCACTACTCCACTAGTACTGTATTAGTGTCCTAAATTTTCTTATTCCCTCCAGCATTTGTCATTTTCCTTTTCTGTCATGTTAAACAAGCTAATAGGTGTGAAGCGGTATGTCAGAATTGTTTTGATTTTCATTTCCCTTATCAGTAGTGATTTAGAGCATTTTTTCACGTGACTATTGATAAGTGGGTTTTTTTTCATATGAAAACTGACTAAACACATTCTTAGACTATTTATCAAAGGGAATGGTTCTTATTTTTGTAAATTTGGATTGGTACTCTATAGATTTGAGAAAATAGACTTTTAAAAATGTTATAATTTCTCCCTAGTTTTGTGTTTTCTTTGTGATTTGTCTTTATTAGTTTTGTTTGTGCAAAAGCTTTACAATTACATGTAACCAAAATTATCCATTTTACTTCTTATAATCCTTTTTTATGTTGTTTGTTCATAGACCCTCCTCTTTTTCATAGATCATACTGGTACATTTTCCCATGGTCCCCTAATTTACTCATGATATCACCCTTTATGTTGATGTATGCCTAATTTCTTTCAAACCTTTCTCCAATTTTCCTAGCAACATTTGTCAGAGAGTGAATTCTTATCCCCATACCTTAGATCTTTGGGTTTATCAACCACTATCAAACACTAGGTCATTTGCTACTGGTAAATAATAAATAAACAAACAATAAATTTTAAAAAATGTTCACCTAATCTATTCCACTAATCCACCATACTATTTCTTAACCTGTTCTAGATGTTTTTTATGATTACCTCTTTGTAATATAGTTTAAAATCTGGTATGCTAGGCCACTATCTTTTACATTAAAAAAATACTCTCTTGATATTTTGTTCTTCCAGATGAATTTTGTTATTGCTTTTTATAACTCCATAATATAATCTTTTGGTAGTTTGATCGGCATGGCACTAAATAAGTAAATTAACTTAGTTAGGATTATAATTTTATTCCTTTGTCTCAGCCTACATAGGATCAACTAATATTCCTTCAATTTTTGACCTCCCTTTATTTGTGTGAAAAATGTTTTATACTTGTGTCATATAATCCCTGGATTTCTCTTAGCAAGTAGGTTTCCAAGTAGTTCATATTTTCTAACATTATTTTAAAAGGAATTTTTCTTTCTGCCTTTTCTGGCTCCTTTTTTTGGTAATATGTATAAATGCTGATGATTTAGGCAGGTTTATTTCATATCCTGAAACTTTATAAAAATTGTTTTTTCAATTGTTTTTAGTTAATTCTCTAGAGTTCTCTATACTATCATATCATTCTCAAAAAGTGATAGTTTAATTCCCTCATCTATTTTTATTACTTCTATTTATTTTTCTCCTCTTATTGTTATTGTTAGTATTTCTAGTTTAGTATTGAGTAACAGTGTTGATAATGGACATCTTTGCTTCATCTCTGATATTTTTATAAAGGCTTCAATTTTATCTATACTACAGAAAATGCTTGCTCTTAGTTTCAGGTAGAAAAAACTTATAAGTTTAAGGAAAGCTTCATCTATTCCTATGTTTTCTAGTATTTTTAATAGGAATAGCATTAATAGTAATTGCCAAAGACTTTTTCTGCTTCTATTGATGCAAATATTGTTTTGTTATTAATATGGTCAATGATGGGTATAATTTTCCTAAAGTTGAACAAGCTTTGCATTCCTGACAGAAATTCTACCTGGTAATAGCATGTGTTCTTTGCAATATATAGCTGTAATTCCCTTGTTACTTAAATTTTTTAAAACATTAATTAGTTAATTATTAAATGTTATTTTAAAAAGCTAACAGGTTGCATGTAATACAGAATTATAAAGTATCATCCTTTTAGTTGCCAATTTAAATAGAATACCTCTAAATGACTAAAGTACATGATGGAGAGGCTAATTACTGAAAAGAATTCTTGAAATGGGAAAGTAATCTGTAAAAGGTTCATGGAAATGTGATTTAAACTGGAGCTTGAAGGATGGCTGTTACTCAGATAGGCTAAAATGAACATGTAATCCATTTTAGGGAAGGAAAAAAGAATGAACAGTAAACAGAACTGTGTTTTAGCATCACATATAAGGGGATAATAAGAAGTTAAGTTTGACTAAGGGAGCAGTCCTTATTCTGGAGGAATGGAACATAAGATTGGATAGTTAAAAGTTAGAAAGGGGAGCAATTATGAAAACCAAAAGGAAGAGGTTTGACTCAACAAATGAAATAGGCAATAGAGAGCCATTAAAGATATTTTAACAGGAGAGTGGCATGATGAAAGCAATTTTAAAGGATAATTACTTTCCCAATATTATTCAGAGTACCCTAGAGGGAAGCAAGGCTTGAGGGCTGGAGTTAGGGAGACCAGTTAAGAGGAAGTTTCATTAATCTACATTAATATTTAAGACAATAATATTTTATTATTATTATATTCCTAAGGTTCTGATTTTTGGAATGGAGAAGATGGGACAGATGCGAGATATTTCAAAGATATAATAAATAGGACTTGGTAACTTTATAATGAAATGAAAGGGAAGAGCAGATAAAAAACAATTCCAAACTTTCAAGTCTAGGTGATTACAGCAATAGTGCTAGAATTTACAGGGATGTTTGGAAAAGATACTGAATTGTGGGCAAATAATAATTGTTAATTCAATTGTGAATGTGCTGGCCTTTAAGAATTTGAGTTGATAATATTGGAGCTCAGTTGACATGTCAAGAATAGAGAACTGGATTTAGAAGTCACTGGTATAAAAATGGTGAGAATGTAAGAATGGATCCTTTACAGAAGAATGTGGAAAGACAAAAATAAAGGGCTAAAACCTGAACTCCAGTGAACACCCCATAAGTCAGGAATGTAAGCAGGAAAAGATTCAATGAAAGACCCAGAAAAATAATGGGTAGAAAAGTAGGAGGATAACTATAATAGTATAATGATATGGAAAGCCCAAGGAGAAGTTTGTTATTCTTGGAGTTCTTTAAATTCCATACTGAGAAAAGCCACTTAGGGGACTGTTTCTCCTAGACTATAAGCTAAATCCTGAAAGGAAGTTAGATACTTTAGGGAACAATTTGATTTTTTTAAAATTAAGTAACTTCATTATGACATTAGCGTGAGTAACTTTCACATGAAAGAACCACTCCAGTTTTTTCAGACTTTGAGGTTCTTTCCCTTTTTTATGTTACTATCATTCTCTTTCTTAAAGTTTCTGCCATGTGCCATATCCCTTATGAATTGATGAGTAGAACATTGTTATATTTCTATTCATCAAGGGAAAAAAATGGGGAACATTAGCCTTTAGATTAGGAATCATAAAAAGCAGATATCAATAAGGCAAGAATTTTGCTTTAACACCAAGGGCAAATAACGTACATTTTCCCAAATCAAGCCTCTCAAGTCTGACATTCACATCCACTCTCCACTACAGAAAAACAATAAACACAATGTTTACTCACAATTACCTTGGTAATTGTCTGATTTACTTCTCCCAATGTGTACAATGATTTTTTTCATACACACTTCTGCATTTATGATGCCTATCACCAAAGGCATTATAGATTCCTCAAAAGAGGTACAGCAAAAGAGAGATTAGTGGAATAAGTGTCTCCTTTGTCTTGATTTCTCTGGAGTCATGGAATATTGAATAGTCAGGGGAATGGGATAACTCGAAGAGAGAATCAAGCTTTTGGATCAAGGATTTGTATGAGGTTTGGGTGAAGAAGAGCATCTTTACAGAGAGAAAGGACAATAGCTCGAGGGTATAGCAGGGTCAAGGGAAGGTTTTTTAAGGATGGGGAGACCTGAACATGTAGGCACTTCATAAATGTGTATTGTTAAATTGAATGAGCACTCTAGGGAAATGTGCTGGGCCTTGTGAATTTGACAAGGGAGCTTCTCTTGTTCTTCATGGATGTACTCAATTTGAGCTTTTATTTTGGCTTAAAAAGTTTTTTTTAAAAAGCAGTCAAATGAAAAATGACTATTTACATTTTGGGGTCTGGAAAGAACTTTGAAATATGTTGGTATCTGATAAAGGAAGTGAAGAATAAAGACAGACTTTTGTCTAATTTGAATAAACAAAGTATAGTTTTTGCTTGGCCCAGAGGTGGAACTTAATAATGCCTGTTTATTGTTTAGAACAATACCTTCCACATAATAAGTGCTTAATATGTATTTGTTGAAATGAAATGAATCATTTAGCAGAGCACTGATAAGCTGTATGGTGAGGGTTGGGAAGGTTATGTAATAACTGAAAATTTTAATGAAGGTGGATCCATGCTATCAAATTTATGCATGAAGGAGCTGAATATTGTAAATCTAAAATATAGTTATCAATATACTTTCATTGGTCATTTTTTCAGTCATATATGACTCTTCATGTTTGGTATTTGCTTGGCAAAGATCCTGAAATGGTTTGCCATTTCCTTTTCCAGCCCATTTTACAGATGAAGAAACTGAGGAAGTGATTTTTCCAGTATGACACAGTTAGTTATGTAGTTTAGTGGATAGAATGTTGGACCTGGGATCAGGAAGACTGAGTTTAAATCCTGCCTCAGATACTTACCAGCTTTGTGATCCTGTGTAAGTCATTTAATGTTTCTCAGCATGTTTCCTCATTTATAACATTAGAATAATAATAGCACCATAAAGAGTTGTTGTGAAGATCAAATGAAATAACATTTGTAAAGTATTAGGCAAATGTGATGTTAAAGTATTTTGTATAAATTATAGCTATTATTATTATTTTCAGTTTCTCTTTTTATATATGCCAGGTCTTAATTTCTCTATCTTTCAAAGGAATGAGTACATATCTTACCCTTACAGAAACACAACAAATAATAATGATTTAGCTAGTGGTGATAGAGTATTTGGAAATATTCATAAGAAACTTACTGAAGAGGAAACAAAATACAAATGTCATTTTACATCAACATATTTTCTCTTTTTTTTTTGCCAAAGACCTATCAAGATCTGAGCCATGCCTTATTCCCTCCTTTAATACTTCATTCATTGTTATTTTGTTTTACTTCTCATCTCTACTATGACGACACAGATTCTATACAAAAAAAATGTCTTTAAAGTGCTTTGCCTCTAGGAAATGAATATATCAATTCACAGACCTATATTTTAAATTAGTCTCCCTCTTAAGCAGCCACCCCTTCTGCATACAGAGATGGTTTGACAGAAGAATAAAAGTGTTAGCTGACTTTGAATGTGATAATCTCATAACATCTTTTTCAGCTAAGAATATGATCCATTAGGGAAATTGGAATCCTTCCTAACAGACAGTAGCGACCCAAGTTATTGGTCATGTTATTATACAACACCTCAGTAATGTTAGCATGAATTACTGCTCAGTTAACATTGTTTACCACCTAATTATTGTGAAGCACCATCATCCATCAATGACAGCTCTGTAAATGACTCAAGACACCATGGTATTTGCAACTGAAACAACAAGGTCATCGCAAGTTTAATTAGCTACTATTCATTATAAAACTGAGTAGAACCTTGTCCAAGAGAGAAAATTCCACTTTTCAAACATAGCATGTAGGAAAATGGAAAGCAGTCTCACATTTCAGCCATCCTGATGACAAAAACTTTGAGTGATAGGAAGTAATCTTTCTTTATCATGATCTTAAAACTTATAAATGGGCAATGAGTAGTGGAATGAATTAAATATAAATTAACTACATACTATTCTAGGGAGAGGTAATTCAATGTAAGCTAATTCCAGAAAAAAAGGGCTTTCTTCCTATATATATTTCTTGCCTAAACAAAATCCTTTTGAATGTGAATTAGGAAATTCTATGTCTCAGTACTTTTGTAACTTGCTTGTAAATGAATAACGAATGGTATGGACTTGTTATTTGGTTGTACTCTGTCCGTTTTCAAAGAGGACCACTGACATCATGGGATGATGTCTTGAACTGTGTATGAATTGATGTGAGACAGAGTTGCCCAAAGTTATCAGCTTTCCTCTCTCTTCCAATCATCAAAGTCCAGTTGCAAGACAAAAGTCAGAAGAATGACTGGTGATAGCCTGGGCTTCAGGGGATGACTGTGGCCTTTTTGATATCCAACCAAGTTTTGGCATTTCACAGTACCTGTTTCCACCACTGTCATGACATTTGGAACAAATTGCTCTCATCTGCCCATTCACATGCTTAGGTTATTATAGATTATGCCACTTGTTTACAGTATACCACAATACTGTTTGTTCCCCAAGTCCTTTTGGCTTTTACTTTCTCTTTGCTTTTATTTCAAAATAGAAAGCCAGTTCTTAAATTTACTAAAATGTCATCTATTTTAAAAGGTAATGATTTTAGAAAGGAATTTTATGCATACTCTCAGATATCAGTTATTAATATAAAAATGACAAAATTAAACAGAAATGAAGCATTTATTTAGGTACTGAGAAAAAATCTACCCCTTGCAAAAAAACCTGCAGTGAGTTTATATATAATATATATATATACATGTATATATATATATATATACACATATATACTTAAGTATATAAATAATTATCAAACCTGTTTGTTTCCATAACACCCATTCACCAAATTGCTTAATTCTTCATGTATCTTTGTCTGCAGAAACTCACTAGTTCCGTAAAGGTTCTTAATATACTACTCAAGTTGTAAACTCCTGAACTGCGAGTTTAAAGGTCTTTTAAACTCAATAGAGCATAGCACCATAGGCAGTAAGTGCTCAGATAAATGCTTTTGATCATAATTAGGGACATGACTATACTCTTCTTTAGTGTGTAAAGAGGCAGAGTAAAAAATAATCTGGGATTTCAGTTACATCACTGCATGGCTAACTGGGGAAACTCAGACTAAAGATTGCACCATATCTCCATTCTCTTTGTGTGAAACAAAGATGATATTGAGGGAGACTAACCATGCGAAGTTGAGAACAGCATTACACTTTACACAGGCCTGGATAACAAAATATGTTTGAATGCAGCTGAATTAGCCAGATTACAATGTCCTTTGCATTTGAATAATGTGATATAGTAGAATCAAAATACCTAGTTTTTGATATTTGCTCTGATGTCATTTATTACTTGGGAAAGTCACTTTTTCCCTGATCCTTAGATTTCTCATCTGTAAATTTAGAGGCTTGAACTGGATTGCTTCTGATATCTTTCTATATATCCATGCTCTTTTATCCAGCTTAATCTTACAGTGGAATGAGGTGAGTAAAATATTTTGCCTTTAGGAAATAAAATCTATACTTGAAGAAAATGAATTGGACACATAACTGAAACTGAAGTTTTTAATGCTTCTTCCCATTAAGAATAGTCAACAATTTGGCTGAAGAGAATGATTTATGAGATAGTTTGTCAGTATGATAGAGAAATGACTTAAGAACCTGGAAGACCTGGGTTCAGGTTTACCCTTGGCACCTCTCTCCTACCCTCCAACATAATTTATTGGCTATGAGCCTGAGAAAGTCATTTAACCTCTTAGTTCTATAGGCAACTCTATAAAACTCACTTATAGAGAAATTACTGACCTTTTAAGTAGAGAAGAATTCCTTGCCTCAGGGTTCCCAATACCAGTGATATCCCCAGTTCAATCCCTATTCTCATTCCTATCCATAATATTGCATTAATATATATGACTTCAGGGCTGGGCATTCTATCAACTGTACCATCTAGCTGCCTTGCATTCTATTCATCTGTGATTCTAACCTGTTCCTTCCTATTTACTTTTGTTAATCAAGAGCCTCCTGACAAGCAAACTATCATTTCCCCTCTCTTCTTACCCAAATAAATTTTCATTCTTCAAATCCCAAAGTTTTCCAAACTTTTCCTTGATCACTCTATAATCCATTATAATCTATCACCACCTCCCCCTCCCCATTACTCCAATCCTTATCTCTAATCTGATCTAATAGGGATGATCAATATTGCTATTATGATTCTGCTTTTAAAGTTAAATCCCAATTAAAAAAATTAGTCAAGATCATATTGCTTGTTTAAGACTCTCAGGGTTTTAAACATAGAATTACATTAGTAAAACCAGTCTATTTATTATGGAATCTTCATAACATCCCTTTGAATTATGAGCTATATCAGGATTTTCCAGCTGAAATAGCCTTAGTGAATTCCATTCCACTATTTTGTTCTATATGTTATTACTATTTCCAATGAAATACTGAATTTTTGTCAAAAATTTCAGATAAAATTTTAATCTGTATTATAAAGTTATGAATAAGGGAAAATTGGTCATAAGTGTATTTAACTGATTGGAGGCCAAAAAGAGGGATCCCGGGGTTATTTAATGTTAGCAAAAGATTCTTAGGATCTAGAGAGAAAAAGTATTAAAAGTCACATAGTTCAACTTTCTCATTTTATAGAGGAGTCTACTAAAGTCCAGAGTAGTTAAGTGACTTGCCCAAGGTTACCCAGGTAATGAATATTAGAGTCAGGTTTTGAACCTAGGTGTCTTCTCCCTCTAAATCCAGCACATGTTCATTGTCCCACATGCTTGGTTAATGCTAAAGCCTGGTCAGAAGCAGAGAGGAGACCAGAACACCAAAACTTATATTGATCTGGGTAAGAAGTAAAATAATGATGTACCATTCCTCCACTTATATCCCTATCCAAGTCCTCATTGTGTTTTGGAGGTGAGTCTCAAATCATGCATACTGTGCCAATGGAGCCCAAAGCATGTCATGGTGGAGGATCACATGGTATCTTTCCTTATAAAAGCTAACCACTCCAATTATGCCCTAAATCTCCCTCTCTCTGATCTTATTTCATCATGGACCCTGTTCCGTAGATCATTTTCTTGCATTTTCTCTGTCTGTTCGCCTCTTCCTCTACTTAAAATATTCTTAAGCCTCTTTTATATTCAATATTCTTCCATTTAACCTTGCCATCTCATTTAATTATTATCCCCTTTTTGGGCTATTTTTTTACACTTACAAAAATGCTTTTTTGGACTGGACCTCTGATTTTATCTGTGTATTGGAACTCCTAGTAGGTAAAATCTCTCTTTCAATGAAGATTTGCAGCTAGTTTATAACTTACAGTCTTAGAAAATAGAATCTAAATAGAATCTAACACTAAGAGGTTAGATGGGGACAGCTGGGTGGCTCAGTGGATTGAGAGCCAGGCCTAGAGACTGGAGGTCCTAGGTTCAAGTCCGGCCTCGGACACTTCCAGCTGTGTGACCTTGGGCAAGTCACTTGACCCCTATCGCCCACCCTTACCACTCCTGGGCTAAGGACGGTCCCTAGCCCGGATGAAAAAGGAGGAGGGTTGGGCGTGGGGCTAGCAACCCCACCCTGTAAAAACTACATCTGCTAAAGAAACTGCAACCTAAAGTAGAGGCAGCTGGGCTAGCTCAGTGGATTGAGAGCCAGGCCTAGAGACGAAAGGTCCTAGGTTCAAATCTGGACTCAGACACTTCCCAGCTGGGTGACCCTGGGCGACCCATTGCCTACTGGTTGTGGCCCTATGCTCCTAGAATGGAGTCCCAGGATAAAAAAAAAAATAAAAAAGAGGTTAGATGGCTTGCCAAGGATCACATAAGCAGTGGGACCAGATTCCAGGTTTTCTTGCCTCTGAGGTCATTTCTCCAATCATTATATCTTTGCTTACTTTCTTTTTATATGCCTTACTTAGTACTTATTTTAAGTTTTATGAATTCATCTTGTTTTTGCATCATAATCATTTCACAGTATTTTCTTTCTCTTCCTACACTCTCCCATAATGCTTCATTTTTTTTAACAAAGACAGTTAAGCAAAACCAACTGAAACTTTTTGGAAAGGGTAGGCAATGTTTTATACTCATGGTACTCCACTTTAGCACCAAGAGCAGGAGGTGAATTTCCTCAAGTTTCTCCAGGACCAACACTGGTTATGGTAATTACACAGATTTATGCATCATTTGAGTGCTTGTTTTTGTTTATTTTTTTACTTACATTCATTTTACAGTGCAATCTCATATGTATTTTCACTTGTGTTTTTTATTCCAATAAGTGTGAATTAAAAGTAGTCTTCCTGTGTGTTAAATACCTCATCTTCATCTTTTTCTCATGGAATATTATTCTGTTATATTAATATGTTTCAGTTTGTTCAGTCATTCCCTCATCAATGAAACCCACTTTCTTTCTTTCTAAACTTTTCAAATCATCTATATCACTGCTTCTACTTACTTACTACATTCACTCCTTAACTTACCCAAAGCAATATTGCTTCTATCTCTAATATTCAACTAAAAAAACCTCTCTCCAAGGCCACTAATGACCTTTTAATTGACTTACACTACAATTTAAATTCATACAGTACTTTAAGATTTACTAAAAATTTCTAATAATTTAGGTAGTATACTTGTGTAATTAAAGAATAAGTTCAGAAATAGACCCTACTTTCATTTAGCCCAACCTAAAACAGAATCCTTTTTTCAACATACTAGACAAATAATTAAGGACCTTTTGTTTGGAGATTTCTGGAGAGAAGGACCTTGCTACTTCTCAAATTCGTTTATTCCAGTTTTGAAAAGCTATGACTGTTACGACGTGTTTTTTTTTTTATATCTAGCCTAAATTTGTCTCTTTTACCCATTGTCAGCTTTTACCCATCACTCCTCCTTCTAACCTTAAGGGCCAATCAGAAAAACAAACAAACAAACAAACAAAAAAACCTAGTCCATTTTTTTCAAGGCAGACCTTCAAATTATTGAAGATAGATACCTGTACCCTGAGCCTTCACTTCTCTTTGCGTACCATTTTTAATTTCTTCATCTAGTCATATGACACAATCTCACAACCCTTCATCATCTTGGTTACCCTCTTTAGAAACTCTTCCTTATCACTCTCATTCCTAAGGTGTGTCATCTAATCAGTACAGAAAACATTCCTGGGGAAGAAAAAATATATCTGTGTGTGTATGTATACAATTAAATCTTAAAATTAGAGCTTTCCAAAAGTGTACACATGTATGTATATGTATGTTTACATATGTATTTGTATATTTTATGTGTTTATATGTAGGTATATATGAGTGTATATGTATATATTCATTCCAAAATTTTACTTTTTGGGCTGCCACATCACAATTCTAACTCATAGTTCATCAAAACTTCCTGCATCCTTTTCAAACAAACCAGTATCTAACCATGATTCTCCTTATTTGTATTTATGAAGTTGATTTTTAAAATTTGGATAAGATTTTACTTTAATTTTATCTTCTTAGATGTAGATAAATATTCTTGCCTGTCAAAATATTTTTAGAACCTTAATATCATCTTATGTGCTCAATATCCCTACTATTAGCTTTGTGCCATCTGCAAACTTGGTAAACATTACATTCAAGCCTTTATCCAAATCAGTATATATATATATATATATATATATATACACACACATACCAGACTGAGCATAGATGAGCATAGATCCTTGAGGCACTCCACTGAAGACTTTCTTACAAGTTGACATGAAAACAGGAAAGAAGTTTCGTATCCTTTGATTCACCTGGTTCCAAATCAAATAAATTGTTGATCACCTAGAGCACATCACTTAATATTTTCTACACGAATACCATAAGAGGCATTTCTAAATGCTCTGCTAAATCTAGGTAAACTACATTTATAACATTCTCCTGACCAGCTTAATAGTCCTCTTAAAAGAAAAGATATGATTATAGTGGCATAGCATTTTTTTGATGTTTAATGTGGCTATTGTATTCTTTTCTTGAAGTTTGCTACTTATTCATTCAGTAATATATTAGAGCAACGATTGGCAACCATTTTGGCCGTGAGAGCCATAAACACCTGCGGAAGGAGGAGGATGGAGGCAGAAGGCGCTGGAATATGGGACAAAGGCTGAAGGGCCCACTGGGGCACATCCTGGGGCTCTTCCTGGACTGGGGTCATGGGGTGGAGCCAGATATGGCTGGAGAGCCATACGTTGCCAACCCCTGCATTAGGGGATTGTGCTAATAATTGAAGTCAAGTACATCATTGATTGTATTTTCTTCCCTTTTGGAAAATAGGAGCATTTGCCCTTCTCTCATTTTGTGATTTATTTTGCATTTTCCATGCTTATTGGGATTATGGCATATAGATGTAGGAGAAAGATTAGAGATCATTGGGTCTAATACTCTTATTTTTCATATAGAAGACCAAAGAAGTTAAATGACTTGGCCAAGTTATAGGTTGTAACTTACAGATTTTGGGCTCATAACTCACATCTTCTAGCACCACAACTTGTAGTATACTTTCTACTATATTAAGACGATTTCCCTAAAATCCACATTATTTGACTTATATCCTTAAACAAAATAAAAACACTAATTGAATTAACAAATGTAGTAGGAAGGAAAAGAAAGTATATATATATATATACATACACACACTAGTACGTGTCATTATAAATGATATAAGACGTCTACAATTAGAATATGGGCTTTGGGTATATAATTTAATGTTCTTCCATTATAATAGATTTCACCCTAATAGTATGATGAATCACTATAATAATGTTTTGTGGCACCTTAGATGTTAACAACTATCTTCTGCAATGTACTAATGATACTAAGAATATCTTTGGGTGAAAAAAATCTCATTTCATAGAACGAAGTATACAATGCCATTGCTATTTCTTATAGCCTGCTCAAGATGAAGAAAGAGAAAAACATGAAGAATAGTTTGACATTTATGATTTATGTTCCTCACAACCATCATCACAATTGGAATCCTATTCACGTACCTTTGTATCACTTCATGGCACTAACAACATTTTCATCTATAAAAGAAAAAATATTCAAGAATGCCTCCGTTTAACATTGGCAAAAATTTCAGTGACATCTCTTCTATTACTTTCTTAATTCTTAAAATGTTTTTATTATGCAAATTTTTACAAAATTGCATAAACATTATTTGTTCTTTATCTTGTTGATTATGCTATTAAAATTTTTGATGACAGATTCCATGTATAATTATTGTTTTTATGTCCTATAATGCCCAGTATACTGTCTTGCCTGAGCAGTCATCTAATTATTGTGTTGATTTTTTAAATAATAGATACATCAAATTAATAGCTAGTATTATATAGCACTTCAAGGTTTGTAAAAATACACATATCAGAACAACAAATCTGTAAGGTAGATGCCCCTATCCTCTTTTACAGACAAAGAAACTGAGATTCACATATTCTAAATGACTTCCCAAGGCCATCTATTTATAACTGTCTCAGCCCAGATTTGAATTCAGGTCTTCCTGGCTCTAGGTCAGGGATGACAAACCTATGACATCCATGTCAGCACTGACACATGTAGCCATTTTCAACGACATGCAGCCACATGCAGCCGTGTACAGAGAAGTACGGGGCTGCATGCCAAGGATAAAACATTTGCTGTAGTGTAGTATAGACACTCTGTGCACTATAGATGACAATTCTATCTATATTAATTTAGCCATTTTTGGTTTATTAAATACAGTTATATATTACAATTATACATTTTTGTTATTTAAACTATGAATACTGAATATTGCAAAATTACAGTTTTTTCCTCGAAGTGATACACCACCTGAGTTATGCCTAGTTTTTTTGGTGAATTTGGACACACCAAGCTCAAAAGTTTGCTCAACACTGCTATAGGTCCAACACTCTATTTATTGTGCTACCTTACTACCTATCCATGTCAAGAAACATGGGATGTGGTGCCACTTTTCTACCCAGAATCAGCCCCATAGTAATAACAATGCTTCACTTCATGGAGTTCGCTACAATAAGCATTTTATCTCAAATAAACTAAAATAACTCACAACATTGGTTCATAGGGAAAAATCTCATAGCATGTATGTTTACAGAACTCAATAATTTTTCAGAGCATATACTTTTAATTTTCTGGTTATTTATTATATTTTCTTCATTCTTGTATCATTTGGCTTTGAAGATGAAAAATTTGACTTCATATCCCTGCCCTGGCATCTGTCTAAACTTTAACAAGTGGCAATCTATTTTAACCTCTTTTGCCTCATCTGTATAACGTAGACTAGATGCTCTTGATGGTCCTTTCCATCTCTAAATCATGTAGTTCATGGTCAGCCTGCCATCTTTTTATATCTCAAAGGATACAATGAAAGGGAAAGAGAAAAGGAGATTAAATAAATGGTGACCTATTCACAGAACTACTGATAAACATTGAAAACTGAGTAAACTATGGATGTATCAAATCACAGGAGTCTGAGAAATGAGAGAGAAATTAACCTGTTCCCTCTCCAATGACATGGGACACTGAATGTTAGAAATCGAGAATGGGAGAAATCCCCTTAATCCCAGAAGGAAATGTTACCCAAATGCCTATAAAGTTTAGATGAAAAAAGGAAGGAGTCCCCAGTCAGAATAGGGACCTAGATTATATAGTTCAGTCCTTCTAAGGGATACAGATGGGAACTCAGGGCAGAGATTCTGCACACAAATACGGATTGTGTCATTTGTTGAGGATTTTTAAGTGAAATCACATTATTCTATGTCTTATAGGACTAGAAGGGCAAAACAGTTTTAGTTAGATTTCTGGAACAGAAACAATGATACCTGCATGAGAGGCTTAGGTCCCTAAGTCCAGTCCTAGATAGAGAGTATTCCTGAACTAAGGAGAGAGAAACAGAACTGACTCCAGGCACTTCACAGTTTACCTCTCTGCTACAAACAGCTTAGTGCTCACATTGACAAGATAGAAGACAATTGTCACAGAGCTCCACGTTCATATAGCCATCAATTCTGTTTATAAAGAGCTACCCCAACATGGTCATTTGCATGTCATTTACATTCCCATTGCCATACCTGTCAATCAGTACTGGCAGTGAGCAAATCAGGCGGCACACAGGGGAGTTTAGGCCAAAGAAGAAACTAACAAATTGCTCCTAAAGTGGATGAAATCCACACTAACCAGAAACCAACAAACAAACTCTATAATCAATGGGTTTAGGCAAACCTGAAGTAGGAAACGTGGAATGACTTAGCATCTGCTGAATTCTAGGTTAATTTTCAATTCTAAGCAATTTGGAGACTATTGTGTGGTCACACTAATATTTCCCTTTTTCTTTCTTTTTTTTGTGTGGCTAATTTGGGATAAAGATCATCTTCCAAACAAGAGAATGATATAGTTTAATATTTCTTAGATATTATTTATTACCTTGTTGATTTTTCTTAGATGTGAAATTAATAGTTAAGAGATAAATAGATTAGGTATGAATTCATGATTACATAGAGGTACTTAATATATAGGAAGGACTATAAACACAAAATCCTCTGTTGTGTTCATTTTTTAGGTGACCACTCGCATCCTCAAATCAGAGAACCCAGGATACTGGCTGGAAATTTCCTTTTCAGATAGAATTTCTGTGGAGTTCTCTTGCTACTTATAATTCAACTTGGAAGATATAAACCTTCCATGAATCATGACACAAAGAAAACACAGATTGTTTAATAATGAAGCTTCAAGAACTGATGTTTCTTTGGGGGGTAATATGCAGTTATTGTGCCTTCAGAACCCCTGGATTGAGGAGATGCTTAGTAATCGTTAGCATGATGATCTCTGGGTATTTGCTGCCCAGACGCGTGGTGCTCTGCATTAGGTCTCATAGATAACCCAGCAGTGTTGGCTGGCAAAGCATCTTTTCCAGCAGGTAAACCATGTTACTGAGGTTAAAATGTTTCTCACTAGAAGAGTTTCCAAAACAACACTGGGGGATTCTGTAAAAATTAAAAATTTGAATACGTTGTAATGAAGGGGAAATGCAATCGGCAACCCCTCCCAGGCCTCATTGTAATGTTGGAATCCTGTCTCATCCATGTTCCCTTTCCCGTCATATTGGGCCACCGTTCAAATCTGTGACAACACCAATGCCTATTAAAGCAGAGGGGAAAATGGAGTAATCAACGCTTTCATTTTAAAGAGAAGACCTTTCTTTGTTAAAAGTTGTACACAAAAGAGATGTTGTATAGAAGTAAGGACTAAGCAGAAAACATTGTAGCAATTTGCTGAACATGGAGACTTATTGAGGATGCAATCCTGAATAATACACACTAGCTTTGCTCTTGCTCTTTAGTCTGTATAGAGAAGCTATGAATCATTCATGGTCTCCCAGCTGAGAAGGGCTTCAAAGGGGATGGTTCTGATTGGATGTCCTGTGTGAATTGCCATGCTGCAGAATCCCCTATACCCCTAGCACTGGAGGGTTGAGGAAACACTTTCATCTGGGCCTCCAAAGTGTTTAGGGTCACAGTTCACCAGGAGATAACGATGTAGATGTACATTCAGAATTAGCTGCAGAGATACCTGTGTAGTGCGGTGTGGGAAAGTGAGCCAGTTAGATCCCCAGTGGATGCTGTGAATCAATTACTGTATTCTGAATACAAGGTTGGCTGCAGGGGATAAACAGATGTCAGAGAATTTTTCCCTAATAAGACCCTAGTAATAGAAGAGCACTGTCAGCTTCATTTTGCATTAAAAATCTCATTTCCTCTTTATATGACCAATTTTATTAGGCCCCTAAACAAAGATATTTTGTGTAACTGTTAACAGTGTGATGATGTGAATGGTGACACTAAATTTGATATTTTCAAATTTTGTCGCAAAACAAGTAGCACAAAATCAGGCCATCTGAAGTCACAAGTAAGGTGGCCTAATCAAAAAGACTTTCAGTGAGTTTATATGCTGGTAAGTGATGACAGATTTTCATGTTTGATTACAAATATCAGAAATATCTTAAAGAAGACAACCCTCCAATGAAAAAGATGAAGACCATTTTTGAACATACTATGTTGAACTTTTGGCTTGCTTGCTTTCTTCCATGTAGGGTGGCATCAACACTGTATGACTCTAACCGCAACTCAAGCTTTGGTTAAATTTTGGCTTTAGAAAGGTCATATGACAAAGATTAGCCATGTGTGTGCAAAGGAAATTTGACTGTCGGATCCCTCTGCTTCATACCCTTTGGTTTCTCCAACAGAAGTGGGTATATCATTTTGAGGGCTTTGCTAATTTCCAATTAACCTCTCCCTTCATCTATAAGAGAGATAACCTCCTTTAGGCTGTCAAGCAGTATTTTTTTGAGCGTGGCTCAAAGTGGAATTAACTAAGTCAGGGGATAGAAAGGGTTCACACTGGTTGGCTCAGTCTTCTATTGAATTGCTGCTAAAATCCCCATCATTTTAATATTCACTGTCCAGTTGAGAAAACCTTACTTCCAAACATTGAATAATGAAACCATCTGAAACACTGAGCAAGGAAACAAATGAAGTTGTATCTTAAAAAAAGAGATTTAAAAAAATGTAGTGAACAGATGCTTGTTCAAATTAAAAAGAGAATCTGGAATTATATTCATTAAATGAGCATCCAGATAAGCAGGGCATTTGGGAATAGTAAAGGCAGTAAACAAGAACTATATTGTAGAACCAACTTATATAGTGTTTATATATTGAGATGATAAAACTTAGATTGAAACCTAAACATATTATTTGTTTCATGCTAATAACGTTTGCTATTTTCCTTATTCCCATATTCTCTCTAATGGCCATAGAGAATGGGTTCTTGGGGTTTTGTCAGATGATGAAAGTTCCAAAAATTTTGAATTTTTTTTCTTAAAGTGGGATTGGGGGGTGGGGTGGGGTTGGAGATAACCTGAGAAAGAACATAGTGGTGTAGAGATGAGAAGGCAAGAAAGCAGCAGGTGGCACTCTTCACTTTCCTTCAGTACTTACTGAGCTAATGCCCCATAGATGGGTATGTCATGTAACAAGTGCCAGGTTGAGAGATGAGATATTCAAACCAAGGTTTTGATTGCTCAAGACACCTTGGCATGTTTGAAGGGAGTAGTGGTAGCCTGGCTACATTCCAATTTGGGTAATTGCATTCTGTCTACCAGTATTCTTCTATAATTTCAATTAAATATGATGTTCTTCACTTCTTGGACTAACTGTTGGGTAATGAGTTGCTGGCACTATTAATCAAAGGCTGTGTTCCTACCTACAAGCAGATAAATTTTAGTCAGGTCTTGATGACTTTGAGATAGAAAATAGACGATTCAAAATAGATCATTCAAAATGAATGACATCACTCACTAGCAATAGGCTCATATTAATTTCTACTGATAATGAAAGATAAATAATAAACTGTAGGGAGTAGATTATATTAATAGTGAAAGATTCATAAATGTATTGAGTAAGGAATTGGAATTATTCATGGTTAAGGATAGAAAGAGGGAGAGTACGAATCCTTAAGAGTTTCTTGTTAAGAGATTAATGAATGTATTCCTATCCAGAGCTCACGGATTCAAGAAAAACATCTGAAGAGTTACATAGTAGTTACCATGACAGTAATGGTTTTATACAGATCATGGAAAATTGGGATGCCATGTGAACTTTTATGATCTGTTTTCTGAAAACACATTCTATTTACAATTTTCTTAAATTAGTTCATGTCTAATGCATAGGTTTCTATGCTTTCTAAAAGCAAAGTAATATTTAGGCAAGTGTTCTTTCAGACCTCAAAGAACAGAATGATCAACTAAACTTAGAGTGCTAAGAAGATGAACTGCAGTAAAGGGGTAGGGCAGGCAAAAAAGAGGTAGCAGTTTCTACTCAGTAGAGACATAAACAACACTAGATGCCATTTGTAGGGGATTCTGTAGAGGGGGCATTTATTCACATATATATTAAATGAGATTGGCTTCCAATTCCTTTATAAGAGAATCCTGAGATCCTGTGATTTTGTAAAAGAAAAGAATGAAATTTGTGCAAAGATGAAGGTGAAATTGAGATTAAGGTGATTACATAAATACTGTCAATTGCTGATTTGATCCTGTCAGCCTATCTAGTCTATATAGAATAACTCCTACAGTAATCTAAATTATCTATGATTCAGGAACAGTGCTAAATGATATTTACATGATTTGTAGAGTTTTTTATATATTTAAGGGTTTTGTAGAAGCTACTGACAACTCCATATTGAAACAAAAATGAAACTTGTAATTTTCTATCTGATTGTCTTATGTCAGAGCAGTATAACTTAATCTGAACTTCCAATCAAAGAAAGTAATAACTGGTCAGGCCAATAGAAAAATTCGGAACCAAATCATTTTGTATCACACCTTCTGGGAGGATAGATTTTTAATATTATTTTATGAGTTGATGAAATGTATATTTTTTCCAAAGCTAATTAGACCTAATGAACAAAAAAGTATACCTAATAAGTTTTTGAGAAGTTCATAAGATAATCATAGAATATGTGAACCTTCATCTATAGACTAGATCATCTCAATGAACATATCTTCATTTTAGAGATGAGGAAATTGGGAACAAGTTATTTAAAGATGTTTCCCAAGGTCACATAGGTAGTAAAAGGAAGAGTCATTATATGAACTCAAATTTTTTACCCCAAACTCAGTGCTTCTTCCACTTTAAGAATCCTCAATTAGCTTAATTGTTGTTCAGTCATTTTCAGTCATGTCTGACTCTTTGTGAACCTATTTGGGGCTTTCTTGGGATAGAAACTATTTTCCTTGTCCATTTCCTTGTCCAGCTCATTTTATAATTAAGAAATTGAGGCAACCAAGGTTAAGTGAATGCTTGGGATCACACAGCTAGTAAGTGTCTGAGGCTAGATTTGAACAACAATAAAGATAACTGAAGAGTAAAAGTCTCCTTTCTTCCTTTCATCCTTTCTCCCTCCCTTAGTACCTCCCTCCCTCCTTCCTTCTCTCTCTCTCTCTCTCTCTCTCTCTCTCTCTCTCTCTCTCTCTCTCTTTCTCTCTCTCTCTCTCTCTCTCTCTCTCTTTCTTCCCATTTAAGTTTCTGCTTAAATTAAAACATTATCTCCCATTATAATTTAGGGGCACTATTATAACAATAGCTTCTGAATATTAGGAGAGGCCTATTTATTCTTCTTGCATATATTCCTGGGTCTCTTCTAGCTGTGTCATCTAATAAGGGCTCTCTATTAGCTCCTGGGAGATAGTGAAGGAACATAAAGCAACTCCACATCATCTTGAATTCCCTTGATATAGTTTTATTGAATTCACTAAATCAGTCAACAAATCAACATGTATTTTTTGAGTACCAGCTATCTCTTCAGCAGTGTGCTAATTGCCATCAGAATGCAGAAGAAATGTAAAATATCACTCTTCCTGCTCTCAGGATTCTTCCAATTTAGTGGAGAAATAAGATATATGTGAAGCAAAGCATGTGAAATATTTTTCCATCAAAGTCCTACCCAATAGGCCTTCCACAGAATCTTCTTAATTCCCATCTGGAAGTAATCATTCCTTCTTCAAACTTTCCTAGAGCAATGGTCTAGAATAGACTTTAGACCATGTTGGTAGTGGTGTGGCATAGGTGCCCCAACATGCCAGAGGGGGGCTGTATTGTTCTCCCTCTCCACTGGGCCTGAGGACATTTTTTGCATGCCTCATCCCTCTACCTAGTGAGCACTTCTTCCCTCCACTCTCTGGGGTAATGGTGGTAGGGGAGGCTCACAGGCAACTTGAAGGTGCAGTTTGGGCACACAATTTCTAAAAAGTTTGCCAACACTGGGCTAGAATCTTTTTATTGTCTCTATTACTTCCTTGCTTTTAAAAAGCTGTCATAATAAGTAAGGGTTACAAAGTGCTTTACATAGGTTTTCAATTGATTCTCACAAAAAACCTTGGGAGACAGGTAATATTATCCTCATTTTACAGATGAGGAAACTGAGGCAGGCAACAATTACATAACTTTTGGAGGGTCTTATAGCTAATACATTCAAGACAGGAATTTTGCTGAGGAGTTCCTGATTCTAAATCCAGCACTTTATCCTCTGTACCATTTAGATGTCTCTGTGGCTACTAATTCACTTTATTTTCATTTTTATTCAGTTGTTTAGTTTTTTTTTAATTATGACTTAAGCTCTTTGTGACCTCATTTTGGGATGTTCTTAGGAAAGAAACTGGAGTGGTTTGCTATTTCTTTCTCCAGCTTATTTTACAGATGAGGAAACTGAGGCAAACAGGGTTAAGTGACTTCCCCAGCCTCACATAGCTGTCATAACATAGATTTGAAATCAGGAAGATGACATCAGGCCTGGCATTTTATCCACAGCACCACATAGCTGTCCAATTCTCCTTATATCAACTTTATAAAATAGAACATGCCATTAAAGATTTATTTTAATCAATCATGGCAGTCAGTCAGGTCTTCCTGACTCAAGTTATCATACTCTAACCACTAGGCTACGTAGTTGCCTACAAATAGCATGGTGAAACCTTCTCTCTTTCAAGTAGAATGTAAGCCCTTAGTCATGGTGTTTCTTTTAATAGTTGTGTTCCCTGATTAATAAATAATCAATAATAAAAATAACAAGAATCATGTCAGATTTATATCAGATCTCATCCTGAAGCATCTTAAAGCTTTCAAAGCAGTATCAAACTGATTACCAGTCAAAGGGCTTTTGTGGTCTTCCCCTCAAAAAAATAATGTCCCCATTACTATGCTTTTACAAGGTATATTTCACTACACTGATTCATTGAATCGAATTGAAACAGTTAAAGGACAATAAAAGGCAAAATAATTTGTGTGGAGTTGTGTTGCATAGGCTGAAAATAGTTCAGGGAAAGGGAGATAAATGAAAGATTGAGTTGAAAGGGAAGACTTCCTATAGAAGGGAGACCTTGAAGGACAGGTAGCTTCTGGACAGGTGAAAGGGAGAGAGAAAAGGCATTTCAAGTGAAAGGAATGACACTAACAAAGGCAAGAAAACAGCAAGAAGCATGTTTACCTTTAAGGCACAGAATAGTGAGATCAGCCTAATTCTAGGCAAAATTCTATAGGAAAAATTGAGGAGAGAGAGGTCACTCAGCTATGGGATCAGAAAAAGCCTCTTGTCTGCCACAGATCTTTGCTGGACAACGAAAAGGGGTGGGAGTTTCAACAGAGATAGGCCAGAAAATGGTACACTGTATTATAGATATGTGATATTAACAGCACACATGTAGAAAGACAGGAGAATGCAGGACAATAACAAACAACAACCTATAATAATCCAGTATCCCTGGAATGTAGATTGTGAAGTCAAGTAGGATGAAATAAGACTGGGAAGGTTAAGTTGAAGCCTGGTTTGGGGATGCTTTAGATGTAAAATGGAGTTTGGATTTTATTCTGGATTCCAAAATTGACTTGGTCTCTTCAGTAATTTTATAACTTTGGGAAAGTAGATTAATAAGTCCATGAACATCTCTTGAGCCTCCATTTCCTTCTGTGTCAAATGGGGATACTGTCCTCAAAGAATTTCTGGTCAGATTAAATATGATAATTTTTATTAAAATGCCTAGGCAATTATAAAATACAATAATTTGTTGACTTGAGAACAATAATAATTATATCTAATAAGTAAAAGAGCCTTCCAGTCTTATGAATATTTCTCTGCTAGATGGTCCCTGGTGATTTATGGAACAGTTACTTTCCACCTTTCTGCCCACCTCAAAGGATTGTAGCAAGCTTTCTAGTAGATGCTAAAAGTAAATTTTACTTGTGATTTCAATGAATCTTTGAAAGGAAGTTTGATGATTGTTACCTTAAACCATTATGTCAATAATAAATATGAGATATAATAATAGACATCAATGAAGACTTCGCCTAATGGAATCCCAGAAGGAGCATTCAGAGAGCTCTGTTTGAAATGTTTTATTCCCCAAATAATCTAGGGGGTAGAAATAACCACAGGAGCATAAGGGTATGCATTCCTTCATATTATATCCACTATCTTACTTCACTAAGTCACTGTATTTCTATTCATTATAAAATATGTTAATTTAAAATACATGTAAATGAAAATAAGCATAATAAAAACAATTACCCATTTTCCAACCTTCCTTTCGCACATGTACTCAAAGGTTTGTGTCATAGAGATAATTCCCAGCTGTGTGCATAAAATGAAAAAATTGAGCTCTTCTAGTTAGACTGGCTGCATGAGATGGATTTATATGGGAGGGGGCAGACTTTTTCCTTTAGCTTTATAAGCAATCTGGCTTTGCCCGCTTGTTTATGGATGGGTGCTACTTTCACAGTTCAGCACTAATGTTTAATTTGTGATTGCAGAGGTTGCACATATAATTCTCATTATTCCCAAGGGAATTTTTTAAATAACACACTGAAGAACAGGCAAAAATTTTGCCTAGCTATCATTTACAGTTGCATGTTACACAGCATTATGACACCAGTGAAAAGTCTTAAAGTATTAGCTGGTATTATCCCACCACACTCAGGATACCCATATTTCAGTGATAATATAGGAATTCTCTGGTAGAGTTATACAGAATGAGAAGTTGTCCCCTGGATACTTTTTCATTTTTGTAGCATACCATTAGCATCTTAAATATTTCCAATTGAGCATAAGAAGGTACGTAAGGGGATAAAAATAACAATAATAATGTCAGATTTATATAAGGTCTCATCCTGAAGAACCTTAAACTGCTTCCAAAGCAAGATTGGACTGGGTACTAATGAAACCTCTTTCCTTGTCCCCCCTTCCCCCCAAAAAAATTAAAAAATAAACAAATATTGCTACTATGCATTAAAATAATATCCTTTACTATGGGGATTAATTGTGCTTCCTAAATGCAATAATTTTGCTTAGATGAATTGAAATTTCAGCTTTACTTTCATTTTTGTTTTTGATTTATTTTCTTTCCCTTTTTTCTTTCTCTTTTTTCTCCTTCCGTCCTTCCTCCCTCCCTCCCTTTCTTCTTCCTGCCTTCTTTCCTTCCATCCTTCTTTCCTTCCTTCCTTTCTTTCTTCCTTTCTTCCT
>NC_058132.1:555140844-555208649 GCF_016433145.1 Gracilinanus agilis | reverse complement strand
CTTCCTTCCTTCCTTCCTTCCTTCCTTCCTTCCTTCCTTCCTTCCTTCCTTCCTTCCTTCCTTTCTCCATTTCAAAGCCTTGGCAAATATGTGTGTATATGTATGTAAAGTATTCAAGAGAAAATATCAATGAATTCAAGTAACATTTCCTATCCAGTTCGAGTCCTCATTCAATACATGCTTTTAAATAATGATTCTGTTATTTTGAAAAAGCAAACAAAAAAAAATAATATTTTCATCCAGGTGCTTCTGGACCAGGCTGTAGGAGTATGGGAATGGGATAATGTCTATTTCTTTAAGATAAGACTTCATTTTTACCTATTAGAGAACTGAGCCATGGGCTTTGTCTACATCTGTGGTCTCAAAATTGTTAAAGGGAATAAGGAGAAGTTCATGAGCAAAAGTGACATAACTCTAGCTTTCTGGAACTCCCAAGTGAGCTCCAAGAAACAATAATTTTATGTATGTTATGTGTGACTGTAGTGGGCCACTGTATAGCCAGCTAGGCACTCTAGAATATTGACTAAGAATTCTCCTCAGTGACTGAGAGGCTACATTTTCAGAATATTCATAGTGTCTATACTATGCGACATTATTCTTTCAAACAATAGACCGCTCAGTTTACAATTTGTACGAAATTTCAAAGAAATGCTGAAATACTATCCTTTTATCTTACTCATGTTTAGAAAAGGTATGAACCCATAAAGGACAATTTTATTTTGTTTTTGCTGTATTTATTTTTACATAGATTTTTCATCTATTCCTCTCACTTCCCTTTCCCCAAAATTGAACAACGACAACAACAAAATAAGTCCCTTATAAATAAATATACATCATCCAGTAAAAACAAATTTCTATCTTGTCCATGTCTAAAATTGTATGTGTCATTCTGCATTTGAAGTTCATTACCTCTCAAGCAGGGAGAGGGTAACACGTTTTATCTTTCATTTCTTTGGCATCATGGTTTGCTTTGATCTGAGTTCAAATGTTTTTCTTTATAATGTTGTCATTGTATAAATTGTTCTTTTAGCCATGTTCATAGAAGGGAATTTTAGGAAAGAGTTCTTAAGCCCTGTGGGAAAGTTTTGAGTTATGGAACCCTATGATTCTCCAATTCAAAAGGGAAAGAGATCAAACCAGTATTAAAGCTGGTCTGGACCTACTTGTAGTTGTTTTGCCTTCCATCAATGTAGAAATTATATCACTGTTTAATTTATCTCATGAGTCAACCAAATCTCCAGGATGGTTTCAATACCTTTTAAGGAAAAAACTAGTTTAACTTTCATTGGGTGGAGGGGTTAGAATATTGTTCCTATGATATGTTCTTTTCAGTTCTGAGATTCTGTATTAATTTTGCTTCATTACTATCCAAAAATCATTTGATTTGATTATGCAATTCTCTGAAACAAATAAATGATTCATAAATATGGTAGTATTTTTATTTTAATGATAGTTTTAAAGTATTAAAACACTTTAACTAAAATTTTCCCAATAGCCAGGTTTATGCCATTCATGCATCAAATATTCAGTATTTATTCTATGCACAAATCTCCTGAATCTAGAAATTAATACAGTCCCTGAAACATAATTGTTGATCAGTTGTTTTTCAATCATGTCCAATTCATCATGACCCCATTTGGGGTTTTCTTGGCAAAAATATTGGAGTGATTTGCCTTTTCCTGCTCTGGCTCATTTTGTTGTTGTTGTTCAGGCATTTCAGTTGTGTTCAATTCTTCAAGACTCAATTTGCGGTCTTCTTGTGATAGATGCTAGAGTAGTTTGCCATTTCCTTATCCAGCTCATTTTACAGATGAAGAAACTGAGGCAAACAGGGTTAAGTGACGCCCAGGTTCTTGATTACAGGCTTGGTATTCTCTCCACATGCCACCTAGTTGTCCTGCACTTAGTAGGCAATTATAATAAATGTTTTATTATTCAAGCTTTTTTCTACTAGACTATGCCAGGTAGGAGAAGATACAGAGATAAATAAGATATGGACCTGCTCTCAAGAAACTTAATAGATAAAAATGTATACAGATAAATATAATCCCAATTGCATTGTAAGTATGAAAACAAATATAGTTAGATCATGAAGGAAGAGAACACTTCCAATTTGAAAGGATGAGGCATCAGCTGGTACTTGGATAGGGCCTAGAAGGATGGATAGAATGTAAATAGAATGAAATAGAGGGCTCGGGGGCAGTTCCTTTTTTCTTGATAGCCTCATGAACATTATTCATTTGTCTAGCTATATAGCATTTTATGGAAAATGTAGAAATTAATTTGAGCCCAGTCCTCATATTAATGATCACACCTTTTGAATGAGTGAATTCTAGCATTCTTTTGTTGTATTATTTATGGGAAAATTCTCTAAACTAATGCAGTTCTGTGTCTGTTTTGCAATTTATAGCCTTAAACGGTTGCCTAGGACACTGAGGTTGAATGACTCGCTCAAGTTACATAACCAGAATATGTCAGAGGCAGAACTTGAAAGTAAAACAAGGTGGGTCCAGTGGAAAGAATTCAGATTCTAACTTTGTTTTGGAGCTGCCTTTTTCTCAGATTTGTAGGAGGAGGATTCAATGGCTATCAAATGGGATAGGGAGTGATATCTCTGACAAAATGGCAAAGCTTTGAGGAAGCATCTAAGTGACCCCAGAAGAATGAAAAAGGTCTACAATCACAGATATGATCCAGCTAGCTTCAGATGTTTCTGACCATTATGCTGAGCGTGACATGTAAACTTTTCAAAACATCTTTGTTCTGAGTTAAGCAACCAATATCTGTGTCCTGGCATTCCCTATTTCTTTCTTGACTTTGTTTACCTCCTAACCTCCCTTTCCTCAAAGACATTATAATTATGGTGCTGCCACTGCCTGTCTTTGGGCAGCCAAAACTAGGATCACTCTGCTTCACAAACATGTCTGTACTTTTAGAAAATAAATGCTATTGCTATTGCACCAATGGGACTCAGTTTATCTCTGTCAGTTCTTTGAGTAAGTCAGAGCCAAGTGCATTAACAGTCCCTATCCTTTATGACACAATGCTTCTTGGGATCTTTTATAGTCTATAGTACTTATTAGCTGTATCAACCTGGACAAGTCATTTAATCTCTATGTAATCTCTATATAAGGGTAGCGCTTTCTGTCTGTTACTTATTTCCTACTTATCCTCTACATAAAATGCCTGGTGTGTGTGTGTGTGTGTGTGTGTGTGTGTGTGTGTGTGTGTTGTCTTCCTCATTTGATTGTCAGCTTCTTGAGAACAGAGACTTCTCTTTTGCCTCTTTTTCTATCCCCAGGGCTTAGGGCAGTGCCTAGCATATAAAAGGTTCTTAATACATGTTTATTGATTGATTACTTTTCTCGAAACTTTCTGGAACTTAATTTTCTAAATTGTAGATCAGGTTACATTCTGCATTACTGGAAGGAGTTTCGATATCTGAGGATCCTTGACATAATGTCATATGTTTTGTGTAACTATTTTTGAAGATGGGAAACTTATTTGTAAATTATAGTCTAAGTGACTTGCAAATGGCTAGTCATATAGTTAATACATGCCAAAGACTGAACTGGAACTCAGGTCTTTCTGACACTAAAACTAGACTTTAATCCTTTTCCTAACACCTCCTTTCATTTTCTCTGTCTGATTTCAGGTGGCTGAGGGAAGTTCAACACAAAATTTCCCCATAATGATGAAATTATAGGTCTAGAAAAATTGCTTGATTTATCATCTACCCATTTACCATTTTATTATCTTTCTCTGTCTCTGTCTCTGTCTCTCATTCCCTATAATTTGGAGATGCAACATATATAGACACCCATGCATACATATGTATATGTAAAATTTCTTTTATCTCCTATCTCAGCTATCATTATGTTTGATACTCCAAACCAAACAGCTACATCTAATACTTCAGATGTGATTATATTTGATAGTGACATGTTATAGATTTATAATACACATGCACGCCCTATATACATACCACTGATCAAACTAATCCCCTAAAAAGGAGTTTATTTTCTATGTAGTCAGATGTTCTTGGCACAGCTGTACTGTGCAAGCTTTGTGATTACCAATTTAAAGTTAGCCTTCCTGCTTCTGACCTGTTGTTTTATTTTGTTCTTCAAACCTTATTCCTGGAGGCTTCCCCCTCCCTCTGTGGTTTTATATCTGTTCTCTCGAGTATATACATAACCTATTTGTTTGGTTACTTAGACTGAGGCTTCAGACCAAGGAATTGGAAGTTGCAGCCTCTTGACAGCCAATGCTTTATTCTTCCATCATAAAAAGGATCCTAAGTAAAGAACACCAGCAGTGACTTGTGTAGCTTCTGGGCATTTTTTTGTTCTTGTGATCTAAAGTCCACTTATTGTGTTTTCTGTTATTGGGAGGTCATCAAACTTTGATCACTAGGGGGTAGTATGGGGCTTTGCCTTGATCTGGTAGATCACAATACAGGCTTATTTAAAAATATATGTATATACATATAGGTACCTACATGTGTGTCTTATATATTAGGAAAGGAATGGCTTTAAAATTAAAGAAATTTGTGATTCTCTTATATCGGTGGGTTATGTTTAAGAATACTAAAATTCAAAACAGCACTACTAATTTTCACTTGTGGTTGAAGAGAAGAATATGGTCAGTGAATTCTATGAAAACCACCTTCTTAGAATTCCCTTGGGCAAGATCTGAATTATAACTTGGTCCCCTGATTCACCCTTTTGGGCCAAATATATACATGACTCTTAATGGACTGCAAACTACAAATAAGATGAAAGGTTGGCAAAAAGGAGGTTCCCTATGTGAATATTTCATAAATGGTTGCTGCATTCATAATGACAAGGTTAAGTAGGTTCCAGCCTTTTAAAGGGATTATGATCCCTTTTGAAAATGTAAATGAGTTGAACTTTGAGTGGCTGTAAGCAATTGTTCCTTTTCCTGGATTTCTAAGGTATTGAACGTAAAGATTTTAGAACTTGGAGAGGTCTGGGAGATCACTTTGGAGATCATCTAGTTTCCCCCTCTCATTTTATAAATGGGTAAAGTAATGTCCCAAGAAAAGGAGAGGGAATTGTTCTAGGTGATACAGAAATCTATCTCTCAGGTGTTAGAAACCTTATTTTTTTTTATTCTTTGACATATTTGAGAGCTTTTATTTTAGACTATTTTAGCATCTTCCTTGTACATTTGCTAGCCAAGGGTACTTTTAACAAAGGAAAAAATTTGTTCTTCTGCCCAAATCATTGCCATTAATTATATGAGTTTGATCAGAGAATCGTTAATCCTTCCCATGTTCTTTTCTTTTTTCTTAATGGATCTGTAAGTTGCAAGGGAGTTTAAAAGGCACTTGTGAGATCAAAGAAGGACTAAGATTATTTGAAGTCTCATATGAATTTGACAATTTGTGAAAAGACAGATTTCCTTTTTTCCCATTCTTATTTTTTGGAGGTTCTATGAGTATATCAACTTTGTCATTCATATTCTTTCTCTTCTCCCTTTACTCATACTCTCATCTTATTTACTTTAGCAAATAGGTCAAGGAAAGACAGTGTGTTGAGTAACTTTTATCTGCATCTAGATTTTCGAACTACAAACATATTCAGGCTAAAAAGTTGAACTGGATTGAATATCAGTCTTGATTGTTATCTACAAGTGAGATACTCTATCTTCCACTTCCTTTGGGCTCTGTGGACATGATATAGATCATTTATTTATTCATTCATCCATTCATTTACTCCCACATGAGTGAATTCTATGAGCTTAGGACTATGTTAAATGTTGTAAGTCCTTCTCTCTTTCTTTCCTAAATTTCACCATATCGATATGCATTCTTAATATTAAGAGCCAGTCCTTCCCCCACTTTGATCATATATTTTTTTCTGCCTAATTTACAGTCACAGTAACTATCCCATTAAGCCTCAATAGTACCTCTAAGGCAAAAGTTTCCTTCTTATTTATCCTATTTCTAGGTCATCTTATTGTTTTCTTGCCCTTTGTGCAATTGTGTACAGACAAATGAGATTTATTTGAGATTTTTTGCTGGATCCATTCTTGAGATTTGTCACCTATGAATTTCTCGTTGTTTCTTCTTCTATCCTTTTCTCTTTACTGTAAGGAAAATACTTTACTAGATACTTTTTTTTTTCTGAGTCAAATTTGGTGAATCTAGGTAGACAGTTTTCTCCACCTTTTTTTCCCTTCAGTTTCAAGCCCTTTCAACTAGAATTTCAAAAGTCAATTTTGGACAAATGTATTTTACTAGGTCTCAATAAGTATACTTCATCCCTGATCAATACACTGTTATTTCTATATTTTAAGCAATAATAAAGAAATTAAAATCCCAAATCACCAAGACACTCACTAATTCTCTTAATGCCATAGCACCAGTGGTCAACATTAATATTTAACATACAGTGAAATACTTCTGAGATATGCATTTGGAGTTATATACACAGACACATATGTACACACATACACACAGATATATATATAGCTTCTGGACACACAACATGCATATATATGTTCATATACATATATATCTTTAGGACATTTTTGAGCCTCAGAAAAATGTGCCAGCTACACAGAAATCAGAAAAATGGGGGAATTTTACTATCTGTTTCACAAAATTTCCATTGCTTTCTTTAACATTTCCAGGCTACCTCACTCATTTGTCAAATATTTGGAGACTACCTGAGATCTTGAATAAAGTATATGAACTGCAAAGGAATTTTAGATACTTTCAATTCATACTTTGATATTTTACTGGTGATAAAAACCACCCAGAGTGTTAACAAAGCCCTTGAGCAATTTGTGAAGGCTGAGCAACTGGATGGAGAAAAACCCTTATAAATGTAGAAAGTATCCAAAGATGGTTCTAGCTTCAAAGAGGTTTATTATACACAGATTTTTTCCTAATATTTTAACTTCTCTTTGGAAACCTTTTGTAAATTTCAGACCGAAAAAAAAAACCCCGAAAAAAATTACGAATGTGAAAAAACCTTCTGTATCTTGGTATTTGTCCACCTAAACATTGTTCTAAAAGAACAAACAAAAAAGGACCAACCAAGTATGCTCAACATAAAATGTTTCTTCCTATTGTCTTTTACTGTCAAGTTGATCCATACTACTATCACAAAAAGACTAATTGTAGACAGTGAAACAAACATCTACTACTATATGTGAGACATTGTGCTTTGTATTAGTGATATAGTGGTGGCTTTTTATCTATTAGTGAAGTTCCATTAGTGCTCAATTAGCAAAAGATTCTTCTCTTTTGTATTGGGTCCCATAATCAAGCAATCAGCAAGAACTTATTAAGAACTTATAATGTGCCACATGCAATGCTGGGCCTGAGTGGCTAAAAAGACAGGAGAGAAATAGTTCTTAACCTAAAGGAGTTTATGGGCTATTGGGAAAAATAGTCTGTATACACCTAAGTATATGCAAAAGGCATACAAAGTTAATTCAAGGTAATTTTAATGGAGAACCATTAGCCTGGATGAATCAGGCAGATCATAGGTAGAAGTAACATTTGAGCTGAGCTTTGAAAGAACTGAGTGGATGTGAAGAGGCAGCACATTCCAGGGGCGAGGATAGAGAGTCTGTGCAAAGACATGGATAGGGAAGATGGAATGTTGGTGTGAGGAAGCATAAGGTCAATGTAACTGGGTTGGAGAAGACATAAAAGAGAAAAATATGTAAGAAATTTGGAAAGGTAGGCTTGGAGTCAAAGGGTTTTAAATGTCTGGCAGCCAAATTTGCATATGATCCTTTGAACAATGGGAAGCCATGGAGAGTTTATGGAGCCAAGAAATGACATGGACTGCTTTAGGAATGTCACATTGGTACTTGTATGAAAGGCAGATTGGGGAGGGAAGAAACTTGAAACAGGAATAACAATTAGGAAGTTACTGTGATGGTCCAAGTTGGCAATTCAATTCAACAAGCATATATTAAGCTCTGACTATGTATCAGTCATTTTACTAAGTTATGCAAAAGGCAATGAGACCATAAACAAGGTTGGTGACTGTGTGAATAAAGAGAAGAGAACAGATATAGTAGATGCTGTGGATATAGAATCAGTATGATTAGATGGATAGATAGGGTAAAGGTGAATGAAAGTCAGAAATGTGCATACTCATCCATTCACTAAAATATGTATTCAGCTCTGTGCCTTTATTTCCTTATCTGTAAAAAACAGATAGGGATAGATAAACAGGTAACATACTTGCTATATACTGCTAAGTGTCTAGGATATTTAAAAAAAGGAATTGTTCTTACTGTCAAGGAGCTTAGTTTCTAAAGGAAAAGAAAATAAAAAAGGCAGAAGGGCAAGAGTGGAGATGAAACTAATTAGAGAGAGTGAGCTTGGAGGGAAATGGAATAATTTGGGGGGTAAGATGTGGCTAATGATAACTGAAAATGACTATGTAATAAGGTCATGATGAGGCTTAAATGGGAAAATATAAATAAAGTTCTTTCTAGACTATAAAGCCATCTAAATGTCAGGTAATTGTTTTTAGCAAGATTTATGAATTTGCTGGCATTTATTTTTGTTGTTCACTCATGTTTGACTCTTTGTGATCCCATGTATTATAGCATGCCAGGCATTTCACTATAAGTCTGTCCAAACTCATGCTTGTTGCTCCTATGTCATTATCTATCCATATCAACCTCTGCCTTCCCCTTCTCTGTTTGCATTCAATATTCCCCAAATCAGCATCTTTTCCAAAGAGTTCCGCTTCTCTTAATGTGGCCAAAGTATTTAAGTTTCTTTCGTTGGCATAGGGAACTCCTATGAGAAAATTTCCCCTGCCAATGCAGATCAGCGTCAGTTCAGTTATTTGCCTTGGGAGGAGGAGAGGATAAGTGACTTGCCCAGAATTATGCAGTCAGTATTTTTTGGAACTGGAAGTGGGTCTTGACTCAGAGGATAGTCCTTTATCTAATACACCCTTAGTGCCAAACCGAGGGTATGCATGTCAGAAGGGACTCAGAGCCCTCTCTTTGGGCACACTTACCATCATGCCTGCACAGAATTCACCAGAGTTCATTCCTAGAAAGCCAGAGAGACGTGGAGTCAGCTGCTCCTCTCCTCCTCTCCAAGTGCACCTGAGAACATCACCTGCCCCTCTAAAAGGTTCTCCATCACTGTAATACACCATGACTGTACCTTTTAAGAGGCAATTTAGTGACACAATCAATCGAGTTCTGGACTTAAGAATTCTGAAGCCCTGATTTTGTAATCATTGTTTAGTCACTTATGAACAGTGTGACCTTGAACAAATTAATCTCTTTTATTCTAAATTATCTCAACTTCAAATGGTAATAGTAATAGTATCTATCTCACAAGGTTGTTGTGAGTATTAAATGAGATATGTAAAGTACTCTGGAAACATTAAAAATGCTATGGAAATACTTTTAAACTAAATTAAATTTTAACTTAGTTACCATTATTTTTGGTTACAAGATTGTTATTTAAGATGCAGGGAGTGATATGGATGCACTCAAAGCAGCTCTGGGATCCACTGCCATTTAAATGTAGTTAATCTAACTGCCTAAGGAGTCCTTGACATAAAAAAAAATATTAAGAACCTTTAATTGCCCTTTGGGCAACATTCAGCATGAACAATAGTGAATGGGAATCCAAATTTTAAATAATCTTCTTTTAAAAAATAACACCTTACCTTCTATCTTAAAATAAATATCAATTTCAAGTCAGAAAAGTGATGAGCCAGGCAATTTAGGTTAAGTGACTTGTCCAGAGTCGATAGCTAAGAAATATATGAGACAAGATTTGAACCCAGACCTCCTGTCTATAGGCCTGACTCTCTACCCACTGAGTCACCTAGCTGCCCTTTTAAATAGCCTTTTGGACAATTAAAAAAAAAAAAAACTTTTTGTCTGACTTTTGTTTGTTGTGTTAGGTGTGATTAAATGATCTTTAATTTTACACTTAGAAAAAGCCTTATTTATTCTAGGAGTAAGAGGACTGTCAGTACTATTATTTTCTTGTGGTTTGCTTGTGCCCTCATTATTAGTACTGTATTTAATTCCTACTTTGTTTGTAGGAATCTTTTAATGTCACTTGTTCAACTTTATCATTGACTACATTTATTTGTCATCTTAGCTACTCTAAGTCAATTCTTAGGGAGGGTTGGTTTATTTGAAACTACATAATACTTGTAAATCTGCGATATGATGCAAAATGTTAAAATCCAAGAATGATTGTAGATGCCACTGTCATCCTCTCTAAGTTGAGGAACTCCTACACTTCCATCAGGCTATTTCAAAGACCATATGGGTATGGTAACTACCTGACATGCTGACAGAATATGAGTATCTACATACTAAATTTTGTTTTAGATTAAAAATAAATAAAATTAATAATCAATGGATTGTCTTCTAATGGAACACTCCAACTTGGAGACCTTTGTATCATCTGAATAAAATAACAAATAGATGAAGAAAGAGGATACAGCATGACATGGAGCCATATTATGTCCACGATGGGAGGACTTCAGTTAATTACTCAGGCACACATCTTCTGGAGGTATCAGGAGGTGGACTTTGGTCACACCAACAAAGAATTGTTTTTCTGCTCTAGAATGGATGGGAACCTTGGTGTGGTAAGAGAAATACAATGTGATATTAAATAGGCTGTGCTAGGTTTATTCTGCAAGGTCAAAGAAGCTATTACAAATCCTGATTGGTCTAGAGCAGGAATCTCAAATTCAAATAGAAACAAGGGCCAGTATTCCAAATGCAACAATTGCATATTGACTTAGTTTTTAAAATGTAATATTAACTGTTTTATTATTTATTTTGTTAAAAGTTTCCAAATTACCTTTTAATCTGGTTTTATATGCACTTAGGAGTGTTGTAGGCTACATACGGCTGCATAAAAGCTCCAGTGAGTGTAGAGACTAGGAATGTAGTCATAAGCTTGGCTTCTCAATTCCTTAAGGAACTAAAAAGTCCAGATGAAGAACCAGTGCTCTTTGGACTTGATGGATATCCCACATTCAAGACATGTTTCCATACAAAAATTAGAAAGGTTATCTATACTCTGAGGCAACTAGGTGGTTCAATGGATAGGATGCCAGGTCTGGAGTTAGGAAGACTCCTCTTCCTGAGTTCAAAACTCATCTCCCGTACTAGTTGTTTGATGTTGCACAAGTCATTTAACCCTGTTTGCTTCAATTTTTAACTCTATCAAAATAGCTTAAAAAGGAAATGTCAAACCATTCTAGTATTTTTTGCCCAAAGTGGTCATAAATAGTTGGACTTGACTGAAAAACAACTAAATGATAAATGAAACCTCTACACTAGCCTAAACCACTATACTGCCTAAATCAGGCATGGTCTACAACACTTGGGTAAAGAAGACAACTTCATATTAGAATTTGTGATGGAGAAGAAGAAAGTTTGGTATAGTCTGACATAGTCCTAGACTTTTAGAGAATATATTTCAAAGTGTTCATAAAAAGGAGAGGTAGCCAGTGTGCTAGTAAATGTTTAACAACTGACTCTGGAGAAAAACATGCATACACAACTCACTTTTAAGTTTAATATGTATTATTAACATTTTCTCCATCACTATCTTCAGTGCAGACAGTCAATGAAACAAAAGATCAAACCCTGATTTGTAGTATTTATCAATTTAGGAGGTGTAAACATTCATACAAATTTAGCAATTGAATCTCTCTATCTAGTTATAGGTGGTTCCAACTCCCTACTAGGTAGAATAGATAGTAGGTAGCAGCAAAGTAGAGGCTGATATTTATACAACAACTTATGGTTTGAAAAATGCTCAATGTACATGTATTATTTTGATCCTCACAATAGCCTTATGAGTTATTATAGGTATTTCTATGCCCATTTTATATGAGAGGAAATTAAAAGAGGTTAAATGACTTGCCTGAAGTTATAGCTATTAAGTGTTAATGATGGGACTTTAATGGAGATTTCAAAATCCAGCACCCCTTTCATTATACTCTGATGCTTCTAAGGCAGTGATGGGCAAACTTAAAGATGGAGCCAAAGGAAAGGAAATGCTTGTCTGTCAGTCTGTTTCTAAGGCAACTCTTTCGAAGTTTCATTGTATTGTATCCTACTCATTGTATTTGTCAGATTAGGAATAATGTTGGGTGGCCAGATAGAACATTTCAGGGGCTTGCATCTGGCCCGAGGGCTGTAGTTTGCCCATCACTGTTCTAAGGGATTAAAATTCTTCAAGTGGAGTCAGTTTGAAGGAGATTTTCAAATCATCTGATTCCAGATCTAGAGCTGGAAGGATCTTGGAAGCACTCTAGTTCAATTTCCTCATTTTTCATATGAAGAAACTGAAGAAAGGGGAAATTAAGTGACTTACTTAAGGTCACAGAGAAGTCAGTCAGGATGTGAACCCATATTCTTGAATTCTGTACTCAAGGTCCTTTCAGCATTCTAGAATTAAGATACAGAGAAATAAACCCTTATGGGAAGAAAAGAGGGAGAGAGCTAAAAAGACTGCTTTAAATGCACAAGGAACTCATTAACCAAGTTAGATTTACTTTTTTAAACCTTTAACTTCTATCTTAAAATGTAAGAGCTAGGCAATTGGGGTTAAATGACTTACCCAGAGTCACAGGGCTAGGAAGTATCTGAGATTAGATTTGAACCCAGGACCTCCCATCTCCAGGCCTAGCACTCTATCCACCGAACCACCTAGCTGTCCCCTAATTTAGCTTTTTAAAACAATTATCTTATTAATTTTATTTTTTACATTTTGTTCATTCCATATTGTTCATAAGTAATCTTATAAAACCAAATCCCAAAATATAAACCTAAAAAGAAAACTGAAAAATCATATGCTTTCATCTGCCTTCTGACTTGAACACTTCTTTCTATGGAGGTGGATAGCATTCTTTGTCCTAAGTGTCTCTGAATTGTTCTGGATCTTTGTATAGCTGAGAGTAGCTAAATTTGTCACAGCTGATCATTCCACAGTATTGCTGTTACTGTGTGCAATGTTTACCTGGTTCCGCTTATTTCACTCTGCATCATTTCATAAAGGTCTTTTCAGCTCTTTCTGAAATCATAGGAAATCATCCTATTTATCATTTTTTACAGCCCTATAGTATTCCATCACTATCATATACCACAATTTGTTTAGGTATTCCCTAATTGATGGACATCCCCAATTCTTTGTTACCATAAAAAGAGCTGCTATAAATATTTTTTGTACAAGTAAGGCCTTTCCTCCTTTTTTTAAATCTCTTTGGGATACAAACCCAGTAGTAGTATTATAGGATCAAATGTTATGCATTATTTTATAGCCCTTTGGGCATAGTTCCAAGTTGACTCTGAGGATAGTTGGATCACTTTACAGCTTCACCAGCAATGCAACTTAAAGACACATACTGAAGATGGAAGTAATAGCACCTATCGATACAATGTGTATGACAGTCCTATTAAGAATCTTTTCAGGAATTCTTCATTTCAGAAGGAAATGAGAATGGTCAGGAAAAAGAAAGGCATCAAGATGTCAAGACTTTTTTTAGTTAGACTGGGAGTTTAAAGAAAAAGAGGGTGAAAGAAGAATTTCAATTTTTGTTTAGAATAAATGGGGAAATGTTAAGTATTTGATTCTTCGCATATACTCATCAGACTAGAAAGGACAGAAAATAAAAAAGAAAATAAAAGCTAAGAAGAGGTGAAACCTAAGAGAAACTGGAGATGGTAGAGAAGCCCCTAACTGACCTTGAAACGTTTAAGTCACTAGGTTTCAAGGAACAATTACATAGGGAAGTATAAAGAATTGGCATTTGTGACTGCTAGATCACTGCCAGAAATGTTCTTCACAGATTGTGGAAGACAAGAAGCTAACTCAGGTTTAATCAAGAAAGAAACATCTCTATTTACGAAAAGGGAGGAGACCTGTGAACCATACATCAGTGAGATCTGGAGAACCAACCAAACTAAATACAGAGATCTTCATGATTAGCAAATCAGCCTTTAATTACAAATTCCGTGCTGGTTTTTGTGAAATAGATAAATATACTGAATGACTGTCATATGTTAATAACAATAACTAGCATGTTATACAATACTTTAGAGTTTGGAAAGCACTCTACAAATATCTGATTTGATCCTCACACTACCCTGGAAGGTAGGTGTTATTATTGCCCTCATTTTATAAATGAGAAAATTGAGACAGAAGGAAGTTAAGTATCTTGTTCAGGGTCACATACCTGAGGTTGTGCTTGAAAATAGATCTTTCTGATTCCAGACTTTATGCCCTGGACCACTGAGCTGACTCCCGAACCCAAATTCAAATTCTTTCCAAATTAGTAGCATTTGCCACAGCTCATAATCTGATAGCATAGCTTTAGCAACCAATGGTATAATCAACACTATGATGAGCTATCTCTTAGAGGCACTGACATCAGAATTCTTTCATCTTTCTTCTTTTTAAACTCCAAGTCTAGTTAAAAAGTCATGACATCTTAATGCTGACAATGTTGGACAGAATACTTTTTACCTAGAGAAATGGACAACAAAGGGCCAATTTCTTATTCAGTCAAAAGGTGCTTTTAGAGGTTTCCATTGTGAATATGCTATATATTGTCAATATACTATATAAAAAAATCCATCATATTAAAGTTCTAAGCCAGTTAAAAGAGATTTGAAGAACCTGGTGAGTTAGCCCTCATTAGACTTTTGGTTCAAGAGTGTGGAATCTAAATATCTGAAGTGATAGTTCTGGTGAGATGTGGTACACTAATTCAGAAACTTCAAAACTTTATCAAATGTTCCCAAAATGATAAATGATCAAAGGATATGAACAGGCAGCTTTCTAAGTAAGAGATTCAAGCTTTCAACAATCATGAATAAAATGCTACAAATCACTAATGATTAGAGAAATGCAAATAAAACAACTCCAAGTTTCCAATTCACACCCAGCAGTTGTCAAAGTTAACAAAAAATCACCCCCTCTCCCAAGATGACAAATGTTGGAAGGGCTGTGGGAAAGCAGGCATATGAATGCCTTTGGGCATAGCTCTGAACTGGATTAGTCATTCTGGCAAACAATGTAGAACAATGCCCAAAAGTTTCTAAACTACAAATGTCCTTTGACTTTATGATACCACTACTAGATCTATATAAAGCTTCCCACCCCAACACATCAAAGAAAAAGAACAAGGACATATATGTACAAATATATTTATAGCAACTTTATAGCAAATATATTTATAGCAAAGAACTAGAAACTAAAGGAGTGAACATCAAATGAGGAAAGGCTAAATAAATGATTGGTTTTGACAAATGGAATATTATTATTTTTATGTAAGACTTATGAAAGGGACAGTTTCAGAGAAACCTGGGAATTATATGAACTGACATAGAGTAAAATGACTAAAATCCTGAGAACAATTTATATGATGATGATATTGTTAGGCTAAACAACTTTAAAAAGCTTAAAAACTCTGATTTAGGGAAAAACCAGCCATGGTTCCAGAGGACCAGTGATGAAACATGCTACCCATCCACATACAGGTTATGGACTCAGAGTACAGAATGAGCTATATTTTTAGACATAGTCAATATGGGAATTAATTTGATGACTATGTATATTTGTTAAAAGGATTTGATTGTTATTGTGTTCAGGAGAGAATATATTTTTTGTTAATTTAAAAGCCTTCTAACTGGGCAAGCTGTCCACCAGAAAACAGACACTATCTACTACTAAGGGTTGTCTTGAAAGGTATTGTCTTCAAGTTTCTCCTGTCCCAAAGATCGCAAGCTCATGGAGTCATTGCTGGCTTGACCTCTGCTCCAAACCCCTCACACACCAGCAATGTCAGTTTTTTTCTCTCTCCTCTCTCTTCACCTGCATTCCATTCAGAATGTCCATGGCTGACAGCCAAGGTTTTGTCCTTAGCTTGCCTGCTAAATCTACTCTCCTACTCTTTTTTTTTAACCCTTAACTTTTGTGTATTGGTTCCTAGGTGGAAGAGTGGTAAGGGTGGGCAATGGGGGTCAAGTGATTTGCCCAAGGTCACACAGCTGAGAAGAGTCTGAGGCCGGATTTGAACCTAGGACCTCCCGTCTCTAGGCCTGACTCTCAATCCACTGAACTACCCAACTGCCCCTACTTTCCTACTCTTAAAATCTATTTCCCTATTACAAAGGTCACACAGCTAGGAAATGTCTGAGGCCAGATTTGTACTGTCTTCTCTAGGCTTGGCTCTCAATCCACTGAGCTACTTAGCTGCCCCTGTAATCTACTTTTGACTTCTGTATATTTGCACAAAGTATCCTGGTTTGATTTGACAAAGTTTCCAGGTCAAAATTTTAGTCATTTTTCCTCTATCTACTCCCCTGACTTTATGTCTACCCAGTTGCCAAGTGCTATCACATTTTTTCATGACCCTAGAAAACTTTAGTTGAATCATGGTAGCCAAATTCAGCTATTACTATTTTGCAAATTTTCTCACTACTGATGAATTCTTTGGTCACAGTTTCCCCCTCTCGAAAACTCTGTCTTTGTTACATGATTCAAGGTTTTTCTTCACTAGAAATCTTCAAGCAAATAGTAGATGAATATTTAAAGAATATATTAAACCTGATATTCATCTTTTAGTTTGGGATATCTGAGTTCTACCATTGCTTCTGACTCTTAACTATCTGTGCCATACCATGGCAAATCATTTACCCTCTCTCAGCCTGAGTTTTTTCACCTGGAAAGTGGTGATAATAATAGCTACAGTATGAAAGTAATACCGTGAGGATCAAATGAGAAAACATATAAAGTACTTTGCAAATCTTAAAGCATTATATATAAATGTGATGATGATGATGGCAGCCCTGAGGTCTCTGACTAAAATTTTTGTGATTCTTCCATGAAACATTTTTAAAGTACTCTAGCTCAAAGCTATCACATTTTCTTTTGACATGTAATACATGCCTTTATCATTCATTTGATAAGGAATCAAAGCTGTTGTATGATATTTCTTGTATCATTATATGGCTTTTCTAAAGTTTTTTTGTTTTTTTTTATGGCAGAATCATTGAGAACTGATGCATAATAATTCTTCCATCCAAGCCCTCTGCTGTTGGGAGACTTCAGATAACTATAGTGTTGAATTCACTTGGGTGAGAGCTATGTTTCTGTGAGGACTTTCTGGGGTTTATATGAGAAAAAGAATGGGAATAAGAATGTAAATAGGGGAAGTTTGCTTATTTCCCTGTTGATCTCAGAAAATCATATTGCTAAGGTTCAGCCTAGATCCCATTAGATCTCTGAGCCTGGTGATATGCCTTTCTATTTCAAAGTCAGATCTCAGTGTAATGTGGTGAATGGAGGGAATATTTTGTCAGGACTTTTTTTAATATCAAATGATGGCTGACTAGGGATATAAGTATTATTTTTGACTTCCCATTGTATAGCAAAGCTTTTTGTTCCCCGTAGTGAAGGGAGTTTGAAATTATATTTAATGTTGCTTTCAATTCGATGGTCTTACTACATATTTAAATTGAAATGTTTCCTCCTTAAAACACACACCACATAACTTTAAAAAAAGATTGTCGATAATTATTTTAATGAGATATTTTCTAACATAAAATTAGAAAGTTGTTGAGTTTATTTCCTCTTTTGGGGGAAAAGAAGAATTAGGAAAACACAATGAATTTTATAATAAATGTAACAAACCTTCCTAAATTCACAACATATCTGATTTTTGGCCTTCAGATTTGTGTTTGGAAACTGAATTTTCTTTCTACCAGTAATTAAGCTTATTTGCATGGACCTAATTTAAATATCAACACCTTGTTGGTAAGTTATTCGGTATGTGTATGCCATGTTTTTAATGCAAAGAAAGTATATGACCAGTTTGGAATCTTCTCTTTATATGTAACATCCAAATATCATTCTGGTGTGGCTCATCTTCTTTAATAACCCTTCTTCCTAACATTTTCCAGTATAAATTCAGAATATATATATACATTTTTCCCTCATCTTAATTTTTCAAAACCATATAAAATAGCAGTGGTATGTATTTAATACACATGTGATATATATGTACATATATATGCATATGTATATATATTAAAAAGAACTTCTGGTGGTTGTGGCAAAAGGAGATCAGATTAGATTTATTTCAGCACTATCCTTGTGGGGCTTTCTACCCTGCTTGTCCTCCTTTTCTTTTGTTCCAAGTAATTTATTCTGTGATAGTACCCATTTCAGGCTACTCCAATTCACTGACTGCCAAAATTACAAGATTATGTACAATGGGTTTATGTGGTGGACGTTTGTCCACCTGGGATTTGACGAGCTGAATATGTCAACTTGGACTTAAACCAATGGCCTAAAGCTAAAAGGTAAGTGAAATTTCAGCTGTGCTGCAAAGTGTTGTCTTCATTAAATCAGTTCATGTTCTCCAAAGGCGAATTTTTATTTTCTAGCCTAAAATACCATTTGGCCTCACTCTATGAGAGTTGAAAAAAAATTTCTACAATAGTTGAAGAACTTAAAGAGTCATAGTCAGAAAGCAGAAAGTGTATTGTGCCTCCCTACCTTTTTAATTTAGTAATGATTTCCCCAAGAAGTGGCAAATCATATGACATCATGTCAGAATTGTCTCTAAGGGCTTAAAAAAATTCCTAAAATGATAATCAGCCAGATGGATGCTTTGCAAAAAGCAGCACTGAATCATTTAATGCTATGTGAGAATTCGGGTTATTATAATTGATTTCATGTTATGGAAATCTTACTTTTTCAGACTTTTAAATAACCCCCAACCCCGACTCTAGCCCTACTCCCATCATCAGATTATATCCTACCTGTGAAGTAACATGAGGTCATGAGAGAAATATTTTTTCTCTGTATAACCCCAGGTAATCTGATGTGATATTATGCTTAAAGATGATTTCCCTTGGCTTTGCAGGAAATAGGACACACATAATGTACTTGAGCCTATTATGTGGACTGCTGATACTTCCATAATTTGAAAGAGCTTGGATGAACTTCTGGTCTGATCTATGATGCACAAAGTTAAATGAAATAGTGACAGTGCTTTGGGGAACTTAGGTTGTGTGGACAGTGTAACTAGATCATTCACATGAAAATCATGTCTCTTTTTACTTAACTATATTTAACTATAACTCTGTCTTCCTGAAATTAGAATGTATGCACTTTTGGGGGAAGAGATGGGTTAGGATGGATATATCTATCTATACCTGTGATTTTACCCATTTAGGAATCTCTTTGAATAGGAACTCCTAATACTAATTCCTTCTAACAATTTAATATCAAGGCTTAGAAAGTTGCCTGGAGTAATTACATGGTTGTAAATTGTATTACCAGAGATCTAAATATGGGAGTGACCTCAAAGTCTATCTCTAAATTAAGTAGCTTGTCCAAGGTCAAACTAATACTACTAGAACTTATGAAAACAAAATGAAAGTATATAACTTAAGGAAAAAAGAATACAAATTATGAATTGTCATTTCCAGTGGATTGTTAATATTCAGATAAGGACATGTTTCTATCACTCTTTTCTTTGGAAGAGGCCCAAATTCAAAATTATCAATAATCAATATCTCTAGTTTAACAGGAAGTGTACACCTGAGGAGTGGAGAGTACTCTTTAGCATATTCACAGAATGCTAGCTTAATGATTAAAAATGAAAAAAGTATTCTAAATCTCTCTTGACTAGATAAATGCAAATCAAAACAACTCTGAGGTGCCACCTTACACTTAGCAGATTGGGCAATATGGCAACAAAGGAAAATGATAAATATTGGAGGGAATGTAGCAAAATTGGGACACTAATACACTGATGGTGTAGTTGTGAATTGGTCCAACCATTCTAGTAGGCAATTTGGAACTATGCCCAAAGGGCTTTAAAAGAATGCCTGTCTTTTGATCCAGCCATACCACTTCTGGGTTCCCCAAAGAGATAATAAAGAAAAAATGTTTGTACAAAAGTATTTATAGCTGTGTTTTTATAGTGGAAAAAAATTGGAAAATGAGTGGGTGTCCTTCAATTGGGGAATGGCTGAATAAATTGTGGTATCTGATGGTGATGGAATATTATTGTGCTGAAAGGAATAATTAACTGAAGGAATTCCACGTGAACTGGAAAGACCTCCAGGAATTGATACAGAGCGAAAGGAGCAGAACCAGGAGAACACTGTACACAGAGACTGATACATTATGGCACAATTCAATGTAATAGACTTTTCTACCAGCAGCAATGCAATGACCCAGGACAATCCAGAGGAATTTAGGAGAAAGAACTCTATCCACATTCAGAGAAAAAAATTTTGGGAGCAGAAACACAGAGGAAAAACATATGATCAATCTACTGCAAATATGAATAATATGGAATTAGGTTTTGAATAATGATGCAGGTGGAATTGCTCATCAACTCTGGGAGGAGGAAGTTAAAAAAAGTTATAAATCATGTAACCATGGAAAAATATTCTAAATAAATAAGTTAATTTTTAAAAAGAAAGAGGCCCAATTGCAGTTCTGCCATTATTATCTTAGGCAAGTCTCTTCACTAATCTTCATTTTCCAATTTGAAATATAAGGGAGAAAGTAGAAAGGAATATTGAACTAGAAAGTGTCTAAGGCCCTTTCTGTCTCTAAAAACATATGAATTTGTAATCTTTGGAAACATGCTGTATATTGGATAACCTTTTAATGTTCCTTCCCATTCAAGGATTTTTTAAACCCTAATATCTTTATATATATCCTTCTATATTAATTTTATTTGTTACAGGGCTAGGCAATGGGTGTTAAGTGACTTGCCCAGGGTCACACAGCTAGGAAGTGTCTGAGGCCAGATTTGAACCCAAGACCTCTCATCTCTAGGCCTGGCTCTCAATCCACTGAGTCATCCAGCTGCCCCCCCCATTCAAGGATTAACAAATATTATCTCTATAAAATACATCTAAATTCTTATATAGCCCCCTCTTAGTGATGCATGATGGAGGTGGAGATAGAAGTATTTTTCCTCTTTCCATTTAAGAACAGGTAAAATATCCTCCAACTGTCTACTAAGCTAGCATTCTGTGAATATGCTAAAGAGTACTCTCCACTCCTCAGGTGTACCTTTCCTGTTAAACTAGAGGTATAATGACACTCTAAGTTCTTGAAGGGCAGTGAGAGAGATGACTTTCCCATACAGGTTGGACCCTTGTGAGCACTTGTCCTCCTAGACAAGCCTGGGTCTAGGATGGGGTCATCTCTTGTTTGGGGATTCTTTCCTTTAGAATAGGACCTTCTGAGATGTTGAAATATAGCTGACATATTTCTCCCTTCTAGATCGCCTGAGCAGCTAGCAGTTGCTCTAACAATGACAGTAGCAGAGACAATAGTTAACCAACCAAGAGAGAAAAAGTAGCTCATAGAGATAGGAAAGACTGGAAAGAAAAAGCCCATTGGCATGGATCAGACTAGGCTCTTTGGAGGTAAAGTATAAAATTAGATAATGAACATTTCTATTGCAAAGTTCCCAATCAGTCTTGAACACTAGTCTCTCAAATGATTGTAATCATTCTATAACCCTTTATTTCTTAATATTCCTCTTTCTATGTGTGGGAACAAAATCGCATGATATATACCTGCTTCATTTTTGCCCTCTTAGTACCTACCTTTTTGTTTCCTATTTCCACCTTGGATTAGAATCAAAAATAAAATTGTTCATCAGTATAGATTTGAAATATTGGGACATAGTCCATCTTTTGAGAAAACTTAGGATTCATAAACTCAGGATAAACCTTGAGGGTAGGTAATAATCAGAAAGGTATTGGAAGTTACTCTCATTAACATCAGCTTAATTATACCTGGCTAGGTTCTGTGTCAGATTTCAGAAAATCTGTGATCTTAACAATTTGGTAGTTCCCTTCAGTGACTGAGATCATAAGCTATTCATACTTATTCATACTATGTAGCTTTTATTCTCAACTTCTAAAAAGTTTGCCACATATGTTTATCCAACATTCTTTAGACATCATAAGACTTCAAGTGGAGAACTCTGCCTTTCCACTTGTTTTTCCTCACCTTCATTAGCGAATCAGTCCATATTCTCTTCCCATCATATAATTCCTTAACATCAACTTAACTTCTGTTCTTCCAAGTTATTCCTTGATCCTATGTCGCATTTCCCTTGCAACTACCATGTAGCTCTCTCTTACTCACACTCTGATATTAATTTTTAATTCTTCAAAGTATTGGTGACTATTATGTAGCAAAACTAGTAGAATGTTGATTGAAGAAAGATGAGCCTTTGCTTTTATGGGAATCTTGAGATGACTAAAGGAGCTTCTCAATTTCCTGCAGGCTATTTAGCTTGCTTTCTTTCTCCTGTTAAGCTCTGCATCCAACTCATTGTCTACTTTATATTAGGCCTACAGTTATATACTGTTGGACAAGTTCAACATGTTGTAATATACAACATGCGTGTTGTAATGTGGACAATAGAAATTTTTTGCTGATTGGTTGTTCTTCTGTGAGTGTACAGAGCAAATTCCTTTAAAGGATCATAAATCATGTCCAGGAAACTCTGAAATCTTCTGGGATTTGCTAAAACACCAAAGAGTCATCCACAAAAAGGAGCATCTATAAGACGTCATAATTTTCAATTTTGAAATAGCACAGGAGCTCCACCATTAAAAGGGAATTTTTTGACAAATTCATAACTCCTTGATATGTTTCACTGGATGTTTATGATTAGTGGGTGGGTGAGCAATGCTATTTCTATTTTTAAATTTATCAAAGAATCTTCAATGATTTTTATGTATCCAGGGGTGATACCTTTTTGAAAAAAAGCTCTAAGGTGACAGTATTCCAAATCAAAAATTTTTCATATTCAGCAAATAATAAGTACAATGGGAACTTATATGCTATATAACTTCTAGTTAATTATAAAATAATAAATATATGGTCTATTATTAAGTAAAAGTTGTAAGAGCCTGCTTAGTGCATATTAATGACATGTGGGTGACTCCACCAAATTGCTCTGAGAGATTATTAAAATAAGGATCCCAGAATATATAAAGACTATATAAATTGTATACATACATATATGTACATATATTTAGCAATAAACCCCAGTAATCTATAATCTCTAAGCTTTAGTGTGGTATTCTCCTGAGAGTTCTTAAATTTTCTAATCCTGAATGTTTGTGAACAAACTATTGGACTGCTAAGCTACCTAAACAAATAATACCACAAACCACCTGATGGCTAGAGAATTAGGCCAGAGAAGAGCTTCACTTCAGCTTGTTTCCTGTCTTTTTTGTTTTATTTAGCCAATTCTGCTTTCTCTATAAACCCATTTGGGACTAGGATGCTAGGGACCAAGTACAGGCGTACCTCAAAGATACTGTGAATTTGGTTCCAGATAGCTGCAATAAAGTGAATATCACAATAAAGTGAGTCATATGCATTTTCTGGTTTCCCTGTGTATATAAAAGTTATGTTTATACTATACTGTAGTCTATTAAGTACGCAATACTATCATGTTTAAAAGAATCAATATATACACCTTAATTAAAAAATTATTGCTAAAAAATGCTAAGCCTCATCTGAGCATAGAGTGAGTTGTAATCTTTTTTCTGGTGGAGGGATTTGTTTTGATTTGATGGCTGCTGTCTGATCAGAGGGGCAGTTGCTTTAGTCTGGGGTGACTATAGAAATTTCTTAAAATAATACAAGGAAGTTCGTTGCCTTAATTGACACTTCTCTTGAACACTCAGAGGTCACTGATAGGGTTTTTAATTGGTCTAATTTCAGTATTGTGGTGACTCAGGAAATAAGGAGGCCTGAGGGGAAGGAGTGAGACAGAGGATTGGCCAGTTGGTGGAGCAGTCATAACACATACAACATTTATCAATTAAGTTCACTGTCTTATATGGGCATGATTCCTGATGCCCCTAAACAATTACAATGGTAACATCAAAGATCACTGATCACAGATCATAATAATAGACATAGTAATAAAGACAAAGTGTGAAATAATGCAAGAATTACCAAAATATGACACAGAAAGATGAGGTAAGCACAGGCTATTGGAAAAGTGGGCACCAATAGCTTGCTTGATGAACAATTGTCACCAACCTACAATTTTTAGGAAACATACTATTTGTGCAATGCAATAAAATGAGGTATTCCTGCATGGTGATTCCACCATGCTTTATGTATAAAACTGCTCGGTATAAGAAATGTTCCAAATCTTTTCCTTTTTTCTATTTTTGTTATTGTTGCAGTCTTTCTATTTTCCTTCTTTTTTTTAGTTTAAACTTATTTATTTATTCATCTGTTACATTAAAATACTCAGGTATCCCCTTTCCCCCCTCTCCCCCATTAAAGAGGACACTATGTGACAAAAAGATACCTGCATTTATAAAACTATCTTGCTTTCTATTTATCAGTTCTTTCTCTAGAGGTGGACATATGCAAATCATTCTCCAACAATATTTTTTGCTGTATATAATGTTCTCTGCTTATTTCATGCTTCAAAATGTCACGTAAGTCTTTCCATAGTTCTTTCTTAATCAACCTGTTCATTGTTTCTTACGGTGCAATAGAATTCCTTCACAATTATGTCACAGCTTGTTAGCCATTCCACAGATGGCTTGATTTTGCTTAATTTTCTTTAAACTTGTTTTGTTCACTACTTCTTCTATTTTACTCTTTCTACTTTATGAGACAGTATTATTGCTAATCATTCATTAGGATTCTTTTATAGGATTCTACAAACAAGTTTTTATTTTCACCCACCATTGTTTTTGGCAGCCATCTCTCTCTAGTTGGCTAGTTACATGTTTGCTAAAGAGCTTCATGGACTCTTTTTGTGTCCTTATTGTGGCAATTCACTGGTTAAATTTTTGTATAGAATTATTATGAATTTTTGATTGTTAATTGCTTATTTAGACATTTCAAGATTTGAGTCTACAAAGTTCTACTCCCTCTGTTTTCCATGGTGTGATAAGATAGGTTTTTAAGGGACTTTGGTGAACATATATATCACTGTTGCCCACTTGATGTCAATACTCAATAAACTATTGGTTAGTGTTTTTTTTTCTATAGATGAGTCACTATTGTATAATTTTATTTTAAAATTGCAGCTTGTATAATTTAGCCATATGTATGAGATATGACATCTGAGGAGAGTCTTCAGGGAACATGTTGTTCAAGCAAATGTTTTCTTTCTTTTCTTTTTACTCCCTTAAACTCCTAGTATCAATTCTAAGACAGAAAAGTGGTAAAGGCAAAGCAATGGGGATTCAGTGTCATGCCCATGGCCACATGGCTAGGAATTGTTTGAGATCAGCTTTAAGCCCAGGAACACTAGACTCCAAGCTTGGTACTCTATCCACTATGCTACTGAGCTAACACTTAAGGAAATATGTTCTTAAAAAATAACACATTGGAATGTCATAATCTATAAACGATCCATTATGCATCTAAAAAGATTCAGCCTACTATTGAAAACTACTTGCCACAGTAGGGCTTGCTTTTTTCTCATACGGGGGAGAAAAAAAAAAGATCTGAAATGCAGAATCATAGTTAAAGATCAAGAGACTGACCTCAGAGGTTTCATTACTTCATTTTACAGATGAAAAAACTGAGGTCTAAGAGAGGGTATATCATTTGCTTAAAGCTTTATAGGTAAAAAAATGTGGTAGCTGAAATTTAAATGCAAACCAACATCCTCTGGCTCTAAACTTAATATTTTATAATGTTAATATTAATATATTATTAATTTAACCTAATTGATAAACAAAATATATATATTTATTTTAAATATTTAATAGATAATTAAATTGACTATTGTATTAATAACTTAGCATTAAAAGAATATTCCCCTTATGCCACACTTTTTTTTTTAACCCTGACCTTTCATCTTATAATCAATTCTGTGTATTGTTTCCATGGCAGAAGAGTGATAAGGACTGGGGGGGGGGTGTTAAATGACTTGCCCAGGGTCACACAGTTAGGAATAGTCTGAGGCCACATTTGAACCCAGGATCTTCTGCCTCTAGGCCTGGCTCTCAATTCAGTGAACCACCTTGGTGCCCCCACCATACTGCATTTAAAAAGAAAAGAAAGGAGCAGGGCGGGGCTAGAATGGATAAAGGGGAGGCTCATGAAAATAGGCACACATTTTAATAGGGTTCTCCTGAATAGAGAAATAATACAATTATAATATTCTTTCTCAAATGCCTTTTCAGCCCAGGAACTCAAGTGAGCTAGCGAGGGCTTAATGGGCCCTTCTTCCAGTTAGGCAACACTTTCCCTATAACAAACAGGAAGACATTTCCTACTATTTCAACATATGTATCTATTTTTTTTCAGTTCTGCCCCCAAATAAAGACTTTCATCCAGAGCTGGCATTCTTGTTCTGATGATTACAATAGCAAGGTAGAGAGAAGGGACTGAATCTGTTGTACAAACTAACAACCTAATGAAGATCTAAATTTGCTCGTTATCCCTTGAAACAGCAGTTAGGAGGTACAGAGGGGAAGGGATATTGTTGTTCTTTTGCTCACTCGGCAAGGAGAAGGAAGCAATTTAAATAAAATATCTGACAAATAAACTGTTGGGAATTTGTCAGAAGTGTGTTCGCTGTCTCTGCTGGAAGTCTGGAAGGAGGCTCGAGTGCTTGTAATGATGAGGGGGCCTTTGCACTCCACTGTGCTGCCTTCGGGGTGTCAGATGCTCTCCTCTCCTTTGCTTTGCAGTGTCAGTCCGTGTCCTGTAATGTTGCAGGGTGGCCGTGCCCTCTGCAGACCAGGCTGCCCTCTTGAAACCTCAGATTCCCAGGCTGCCTCTGGAGGTGACATTCTACCAGCTCTTCCTATCTTCATCTCTTTTATTTGGAATCTACAGTTTGAAAGCACAAACCAGCCTATGTAATTTATGCCTGATCCAATTATCCCCTTGCACATGTGTCTACTGTCGCTCTCCACCCCCATGGTACTGGAAATTAGGACCCCTACGTCAGAAGGCTGTCCTTTTAGAAAATAACAAAGTGATTTCCATTGGCAAAATAGAATTTCTCCAAGCTTCGTGTAAGTCTAACAACTATCATAGCTGAAATCCAGATATGCAAAGAAAAAAATGCATGCTACTTGGCATATATAAAGGGCAGCTAGGTAGGGCAATAGAGAAGAGTGCCAGGAATTGGGTCAAAAACACTGATTTCAAATCCAGCCTCAGGCACTTACTAGCTGTGTGACCCTGGGCAAGTCACTTAAGTTTTTTTGCTTCATTTTTCTCATCTGCAAAATGAGCTGGAGGAGGAAATGGCAAACCATTCTAGTATCTTTGCCGAGAAAACCCCCAAAAAGGGTCATGCAGAGTTGAATATATCTGAGAAGGACTAAAAAACAATAACAAATGCACATATATTTTTTAAAGTTTTGATATTTGGAAAAATCATAATGTTAGATCCTGGATTATTTTAAAATGCATATTATCTGATACATGTACAATCCAGTGAAATTGCTTGCCAATTCTGGGAGGGGGAGGGAAGAGGAAGGGAGACAAAAAGAATCATGTAACCATGGAAAACAATTAAATAATAAAAATAAAACAAATAAAAATGTATATTATCTACATGACTTTGGATATAAATTTTGAAAAGTGAATGTAAAAAATCATGAAATGAAACAGAAACAGAAACAGTGAAGCAGCTCATACTTTGCACTTGCCAGTCTGAACAGAGATAAGTGTGTAAACCATTCATTGCCTGCAGGACAACAAGCATGGACTTTCTGAGATGGAGAGCAAGCAGCCTTCAAGTTCAAAGTTCCTTCCCATAACAGTCATTCTGCTTCCCTGAGACTTCAAGCTGAGGACTTTTCACCAAACCACTTTGTCTTCTTAAATAACCAAACTGTGTTATAGATTGCTTTTCAGATGGAAATTGAGACCAGGGATTGCCCTAGAAAGAGAAAAAACTGTCAGTGAGGATAGTGGACTCCATAGTGATGGATTCTTCAGGTTCAACCTCTAACTCAGCTTGTTTTTTATAATATCTAGAAATTCATGACAGCCAAACAGGGAGTTTTTATCCATTTTTATCTGAAATACCCCAAATCAATCTGCTACTATCCTTCTCCACTGTCTGTTAATGCTTTAGTGAGGCTTTGGAATCATTTGAGAACTAAGTAAAGTACTTGTGTGTCTTTTCACACTTGATAGATTTATTTCTGTGAATTTCAGCCATCTATAAGACCAGTTTCCCATTTTCATTCCTCTCAACCGTCCACACTAATGTGAAAATTCGTTCCTTGAATTGGTTATCCTTAAGAAACCTTCACATGACTCTATCATCACTTTAAGATATCGTCTGTATCTCTTCTCCCTTTCATAGTCAAATTCCTGGGAAAAGTTACTCACTTACTGCTTCTACCTGTTTATTTCTCATTTCCTCCTCAGATTCTTGAAAACTAGCTTCTATCCTACTTCTCTACTGAGGTGGACCTCTCTATAGTCTCAGTAATCTCTTTATTGCTAAATCCAATGGCTTTATTGTTCTTGAAGATGTTACATTGTTTGAAAGTTGGTCTCTATTTTCTTCTAACATTTTTCTTCTCTCTGGATTTTCATGAAGTTCTCTTCTTCTATACCCAACAAATCTTTCCCAATCACCTTTGCAAGATTATCATTCATTCTCTGCCTCCATATCTATGTATATCCCAGAACTCTGTCCTGGCCTCCCTCCTCATCTCTCTCTATAATCTCTTTCACTTAGTGATTTCAGTAGCTCCCATAGATTTAACTTTTATCTCCATGCAGAATAATTCAAAATCTAAATATCAAAACCTCCTCTATTATGCTTACTATGTGCCAAGTATTATGTTACTGGAGATACGGGGGAAAAAAGCAACAAACACTAGCACATAGTAGGTAAATTGAAAAATGCTTACTGAGTCGAATTGCAGGATTTGAAAATGCATGTATGTTTGGGATGGCCTTCAGGACTTCTTGTAGATTCTTTTTATTATAGATTTAATGCCCATTTCCATAGCAACTAGCTGCTTCAATAAAGATGTCATCTTACCATGAAACAAAATTGAAGAGAAAAAATATTCTTTAGTTGATATTTCCAAATATAAAGAAGTATCTTTGGCAATACTTTTCTATTTTACTTAAAAACATCTTTTGCAAATCCCTGCATCTCTTTTCTAAAGGCCTTCACATCCATAAACCACAAAGTTCCCATCACTAGTTGAAGTTTAGAGGTATGTCTGAAAAAGAGATTTTTATTTCCTCCTCTAGCCTAATTGGTACCATGAGGTGGTTTATGGTATTATTTCTTTAGGTGGCATAGCATGCCTAACGGTATGTTCATTAATGACTTCAAAATTGGAAAATTTAAGAATCCTCAGGGAAATCCCACATGAATCTTTAAAGATTATAGATTACCATTTTTATATATGTACATATATGTATAAACATAATTTATTCATGTAGCCTTTGTGTGCTTTGAGATCCTTATTTCAACAACCCATTACACTCATAAGTTGAGTTCTCCAAGCAAGGATAACTTCTTCTTCCCAGGTGTACAACTAGTTCTCTAACACTATAAACTCAAGCGTCTATTCTTTTTCTTTGTCTCTAATAACATCACCCAATAAGTTCTTTTTGTTAGCATTCTCAGTTCCTGCTCAGTAGCCAATGGAAAGACTCCTCTTCATCACATGGTAAGTGGTTTGTAAGCAAAATCTCTACTTTCTCTGAAGTCCACATAAATATTGCATCAGCACAACAGGTTGTACAAGTTCATAAGGACCAGAATTTTGGCCAGTTCCTTATTACAAATTTAAGGGGGGAAAAGCCAAGTTAGTTAATTTATAAAATATGAATAGATTAACCAGAATTCTCAAGCCCTTCCTGTTAGGTCCCCTAAATTATAGCTAAGTAATCCTCCTCACAACAATTACCCATTAGAACAAATTGAGAGGAAAATTTCTGTGTAAAATGCTATCACCTGCAAAAAGCTTTCCTTTTATTGATACTAATGCCTTTCCTCTATTAAAGAAAGATACATTCTAAGCCTTTTGATCTTATTTCCCATTTATCCTGAATATAGTTTATTTTGTATATATTCATTTGAATGCTCTCTCCCATTAGATTGTAAGCTCCTTGAGGATAGGGACTGTTTTTTTTCCTTTTTTTATATTCCCAATACTTAATGCAATGCCTGGCATGAAGCAGGCTTTAAATAAATGCTTATTTATCAATTGATTGGGGTACAGAAAGATTAATCACCTCTCTACTGAACAACTTGAATGGATAACTTGGTCCTCTCTGTCACAGTCCACACTCATAGAATGCTAGACCCAGAAAAACTTTGTAGATGAAGTCCAACCCTCTCATTTCAGAAAAGAGAATTAAGTCTGAGAGTGGTGCCCTGACTTGATCAGTGACACCCTTTTAGGAAGTGATCCAATGGGTCTTAAATTCAGTTCTCCGAGCTCCAAAGCTGGGAGCACCATGTACTTTCCACTATATTACCCAACACTACGGTGCTTATTTTTTGTTGAATTAAGCAGCCACAGTCTCAGTGTTTAAATATCACATTAACATCACTTTGTTACTCACTGTTACTAAGAGTCATGCTTTTTTTTGAACTTCCCTGATCTTCAGCTTTATGGGCTCTCAGAGCAGTGAGTTTCTGCTCAGTTCCCTCCTTTCTTTCTGTAGCAGCTTGAAACATGTCTTTTTTCTTCTGACTCTCTTTTGCCTTTAATAGTAGAGACGCATGAGGTCACATTGTCTCAGATGTTTCCAATTAACCTCTTCCCAGGCTGTCTCAGTGAATGACTCAATAACCTGATTTTTAAAGGGGCTAAACTAATTTGAACCACAACCAACATAGGTTAAATAGTGTTAAACCATTTAACACAAACATTATAAGTTTAACAATAATGGATTTCTTCTCAGTTACAAACATCAGCTAGGGGAGATATTACAGCAATGCTAACTGTGTAGTCATTCCTTCCCAGGAACACAAAATCTCCTTTTTCCTACTATGAACCTAATGCAGAATTACTGCACCTATCTTTCTATGTTATTAAAGAAAAGAAAGAAAGAAGAGAAGAAAAAGGAGGAGGGAAGGGAGTAAGAAAAAGAGAAGAGAATAAAGAGGAAGAGAAAAAGGAGGGGAAGGAGGAGAGAAAGAAAGAGAATGAGTAGGAGAAGTAGGAGAAGCAAGACAAGGAGCAATGTGAGGAAGATAGGCAACAACAAAGACACAAAGATGCTCATGATTATTGTGTGTACAATGGAAAAATGGAGTAAAGGACTGGGCAATTATCAAGTGAATGTAGGCTGTGAGGATAAACAATCTGAATAATTCAAGCTGCATTTAAAACAGCACAAAATTAAATACAGATTTGGTAAAGAGCCATGATTAGTTTGGACAAGAAAATGGCTTTTTTTTGGCCTGAATTATCCAGTTTGCTTATCTATATTGATCTAATTTACTAGATAATTACCAAATCTTTACTTCACTCAGTGTGGTATAGACAAAGTTAATGGGGAGGAAAACCCTTTTCGTTTTTGGCTTGAATTATCTAGCATACTGCCTCCATTCTCTTTTTAACTTTGACCATGTAGACACAGTCAGAAATGGAGCAGAAAATTATTCTTAGTCTTCCCTAGTTCCCATATATAGTGCTCAATGCATGAAGTTTGCCTTTCTTTACTCTATTCCTTGGAGGAGGAAAAGAAGCATGAAAAGAGGCCCTGAGTTCTGTCTTCCATTCACCTTGGTGAGCAAAATGCATCTCCTTGAATAATATGGACCTTATGGAAGACAAATGCTGATGTTCTCCTTCCACATGATTTCCTCCAATTAACTGACCCCACTACCTGGCAAAACAGCTATTCAGAGCAGTGACATTCCCCTAGTTTGGGAAATGAATGGTTTCTTCTACAAGGACAGTCCAGAAAAAATAGGTCATTTCATAACCACAGGCCTGCCTGGTAGAGAACAAACATGGAGGCATCTAAGCAATGTGTTTGAAAGAACTCTTTTATCTCTTCCTCTTCCTCTTTATCTATCAATGTAAAAATAGCTGCAAAACATTACCTGTAGCATCTTTGTTTCACTTCTATACCTAGATGCAAACAATGACAAGAATCTTTTTGGAAAACAAGAGGAAATGCCTTTTTTCTATAAATCAAAAATATTAAATGCCTGTTATATACCAGGCACGGTGCTAGAGACTAAGCATACTACTTCAATAAATGAAGCCATGCCATAGACTCTTCTTTCTGTGTGTCTTTCTGTTTCTGTGTCTCTTTGTCTCTGTCTCTCCACATTTGTAAATGAGATATTATTTTGCTACTTAGAGAACTTCTGCTGTGGACATACCCTCCTGTAAAATGAGTTGATTACTCAGTACAAAAATGTTGTGACTTGACAAAAGTGATATAGATAGCAAATGTCAGAAACAAGATTTAAAATTGGACTTTCCCAGCTCTAAGTCCCAAACTGTCTACTATACCATATTGCCTCTTTCTATAAATAATACTATTATGATCTCACGAATATTTCCTCTATGGATGAAAATTAGAAATCATTTGGGCATTTTCCTCCTTGGATTTTGTCTTTTGTTTTTGTTATTGCCTTTCTTCCAACAGGCTGAAAGTATTTTGGTCTTTGTCATCATCACCTGCCATTGTCATGTGGCTGCTATAGATACAGAGCTGAACTATGGGAAACAACTTTCAAAAAGCTCCTTAAGTCAAATAACACCAATATCTCAAGAGTACAGATTGTGTCATCTTTTGGCTTTGCAAACCCAGAGTTTAGATTGAATTGTTGATGATATTTGAACTCCCTGCTCCTCATTCTTCCATCAGTACGAGTCCCCCACTCCTACCCACACTCCACCTGTAGCTGATAACCTATTCCTCCTGGCTTTAAATTGTGTTCAATAAATAGAAGAAGAGTTTCAAGTTATATTCTTGAAAAAGGGCTACTTTTTATTGACCCAAAAAGTTTCATTTGAAGGAAAGGGGGCAGAAAACAAGGTTACTTATAGGTCTCTAGGCTGAGCAAATTAAGAAGCTTCACTACTCCATTCATTCTTTGTAGTGGATTCTGGAGGATTCAGTGGGGGAGAGCAAGGTAGAAATGGGTAGGGTTGTCATGGCAGTCACACCCAACTTAAAAATAGACTGGGTAAAGTTGGCTACCTATAAGCGGATCCTAATTTGCTTCTAGGATGTTTCACTGACTGAAACACTTTCTGTACTTTGATCTCCTTGCTAACATTTTCCTCTAAAATTCAACTAAAATATTACCAAAAACAGGATTTGATCATGACAAGCTATGGAGCTATGAAATGGGGATGGATTTGAAATCCAAGCATTAGGATTTGAATCCACATCTGCCTTCGATTAGAGGCAGTGTAGGTTAGAGGATAAAGAGCTACCCTCAAAGCCTGGAAGAGCTGAGTTCAGGTCCCACTTCTGATATATAGTGGCTATCTATAATAACTTACATTTATACAGGTATAGTTCATTTTACTGCTGTTATATTGAATCTCTGGGAGCTTGAAGTTCACCTTTGATTGACAAATAAGTCAGTTGGATAGAATGTTCCCAGGGAGGCATGCGAGAGGCAGGAGGGGCAGTTGAGAATCCTGAGAAGAGATTCTGGGTCTTTGACCTGTGCTGAGGCTGGAGATCGGTGGATCCTGGTCTTGGAGTGAGAGGGTGCAAACATCTCTCTGCAAACTCTTCCTATACTTGAGATACCGTTCCAACCTGTACCTGACCACCACCTTGGTGTCCACTGCCCCTAGATATTAGGAGTTTCATCATCTAGATATCTAGGTTTCCCAGGGCCCCGGAGGGATCCAGGAAGTGGGCAGGAGATGAAGAAGAGGGTGGAAAAGGTGGACATAACTCAACTGTAAGGCTGAAGACCTATTGAAGAAGAAGTCAAAGATATCCCAGCAGTTTACCTACTCTGGTTTAGTCCTGGCCAGGCTGAACCAGAGGGAAGCTACATTGATTCTTCATCTGCCAGCAGTTGAGATTTCATTAGTAACCATTAGAATAGGGTCTCCTATACCACAGTCCTTTACCCCTATCCTTCTTGTTTAATATAAAGTTTAAAGTACTTTCCTAAAGCAGTTTCAAAGCTTGTTTTGGGAAGGGAGAAATCGCAGTCAGAATACAAGTCTTTATCCTAGCTAAAGAGCCCAAATCAACATATCAATTAACCCCAGGTGGGTCCTGAAGGGATATACCTCTTAGACCTGAAGGATCCTACCTGGGCAACTGTTATAAGGGAGAAGGGTCATCTTATTTCTCTCTGTACATCAATTTACCATCTCAAATAGATCAAGAGACCTCCCATAATTATAACACTATGCTTCACTTTAGCAGAGTAATGAGTTGTTTTTACAAACTGAAAGTTTGTGGCAACTCTGTTTAAGCAGGTCTATCAGTGCCATTTCTTCAACAGCATGTGCTCATGTTGTGTATGTCGCATTTTGGTACTTCTCACAATACTTAAAACCTTTTCATTATTATTATTTGGTGATCTGTGATCATTAATCTTTGATGTTGTTATTGTAATTGTTTTAAAGGGTCAGGAACCGTACCTGTGTAAGACTGTGAACTTAATCAATAAATGTGTATTCTGATGGCTCCACCAACTGGCAATTCTCCTGTCTCTCTCCCTTTCCTTAAGTTTCCCTCTTCCCTGAGACACAATAATATTGAAGAATATTACATCAACTTAGTTGATAAAGCGGTTGCAGAACTTGAGAGGGTTGATTCCAGTTTCAAAAACAATTCCACCATATGTAAAATGCTATCAAACAGCGTTGCATGGTATAGAGAAATCTTTAGGGAAAGGAAGAGTCAATCAACACAGTAAACTTCATTGTCTTCTTATTTTAAGAAATTGTCACAGCCACCCCAACCTTCAGCAACTAACACTCTGATCAGTCAGCAGTCATGAAAATTGAAGCTAGCTACTCCACCAATAAAATGAGAGTGATAAAAGTATTTTTAAACTAAGGTATGTGTATTTTTTTAAAGACGTAACATTGGGGCCAGCTAGGTGGCTCAGTGGATTGAGAGTCAGATCTACAGATGGAAGGCCCTGGGTTCAAATTTGACCTTAGACACTTTCCAGCTGTGTGACCCTGGGCAAGTCACTAAACCTTCATTCATTTAACATTCACATAACTCAACCCAGCCTTTACAACTCTTCTGCCTTAGAACCAATATATAGTATGATTTTAAGATGGAAGGTAAGGTTGTTTTTTTAAAGACATAAATCTATTGTACACCTAATAAGCTATACCATAGTGTCAACATAATTTTATATGCATTGGGAAACCAAAAACTTCATGTCATGAGCTCTTTTGATATTTGTTTTATTACAATAGTCTAGAGCTGAACCAGGAATATCTCCAAGCTATATGTGTATGTATGTGTGTGTGTGTGTGTATATATATATATATATATATATAAAACACCTGTTATATACCTGGCAGGCACTGTACTAAATACTTTATACTTATCTCATTTGACCTTCATAACAATCTTGGGGAGTAGAACACTCTTAATATCCCATTTCACAGAGGATGAAACTGAAGTAAAAGTAAGTCAAGTTACTCACACCCAGAATCACAAAGCTAGTAAGTTGTTTAAACTGGACTTGAATTCTGGACTTTCTGAGTCTGGGCTAACGGTCTCTCTTCTCTATCACCTGGCTGCCTGGTGTGTTCTGTGATTATTTTTAAGTTACTTCACCTTTCATGGCTCTAGTAGCTCTCTAAAACTGTAAATTATAGCATGTATATTTATAGAAAATCTGCCTTGGTGGAGGGAGTTTCCTCATTTGTGAGCTCCACATAGTCATGAAATCCACAGTCTAATACTTATCGTTCTCTACCACTTACCTGCTGGTGTGATGTAATGCAAATTATTTCGCCTCTTTCTGAGCCTCTTTCCTTATTTTTGAAAATGAGGAATTTGGATTAGATGAGGGTTTTTCATTTTTTTCCTACCATTGATCCCTTTTGCAATGGGTGAAACTAATAGATACCCATCTCAGAATGTTGCCTAGTTGCAACCTAGTTGTCTTAATTGGTTTCTTTTGTAATCTTATGTATTTTATTTTGTTTTTTCAAATGCACAAAATAAAATACATAAGATTACAAAAGAAACCAATTAGGCAACTAGGTGAAACAGTGAAGAGAGCCCTGATCCTGGAATCAGGAAGACCTGAGTTCAGATTTGACTTCAGACACTTAATAACTATGGAATCCTAAACCAATCCTCAGTTCCTCATTTATAAATTATCCAGAGAAGGGAATGACAAACCACTCCAGTATCTTTGTCAAGAAAGCCTCAAATGGGATTACTAAGAGTTAAACAAGCCTGAAAAAAACTGAGTAATAGTAACAAAAACAAGACTAATAATACAATCAACCTTCTAGGGTTATGAGGATGAAATAAGAAAATATTTGTAAAATGATTTGCCAACCTTAATGTACTATAGCCATTATGGTTCTATTGAAATACAATCTATAGATGGGAAGACTGCAATCATGTATCTATATTATGTATACATGTATCATGTATCTATAGTGATTTCAAAGTAGTGATAAGTGTAAACTGCACTTCAAAATATCTGTAACATCTGTAATGCACTATGAAAATATCTGTGTTTTCAACTGGTAATAGGTAATGCCAATACTACTATGGTTTGTCACCTACATTCATAATTGAAGGAAACCTTAAATTTCAGTTAGAGGTTAATTAAAATAAAGATATAATTATTTTCTTATCCAAGTTTAAAGGCCCCCTGAAATCTATTCATAGACCCCTTGTACCAGGTTAAGACTTCCTGGAATAGATAATATATAAAGTTCTTATAAAACAAGAGAGTCCTTAATCTGAGGTCCATGAATTTATTAAAACTATTTTGATAACTTTATTTCAATATAATTAGTGTTCTTTAAAGTCATATATGTTTAATGAAATCAGAAACATTATTTTTAGAAGCTTTAGAAAGAAGAAGAAAATACATATATTTTAAAGTATTTCAAAGTTTCCCCAGACTGACCAAAGGGGTTCAACAAGACAAAAAAATGGTTATCAAGCCCTTCTTTAAAGTAATGATATGCACTTCTGGGTTAAGATGGCTGCAGAGTAGAAGCAGGGTACTGAATTCTCCTAACCCACCTATACATGATACCTCAAAAACACACAAAAACCAAATCCAGCTGAATGGAGGGACCCCACAATAGGGCGCAGCATTGCAGGTACATGGGATCTGGGCATTTCCATGCTATAAGGGGGTGAAATAGCTATCGTTAAAACACAAACTGATCATCCCCTCCCCACACACAACATACAGTGCCAAAGTCAGCTCACAAGAGTTAGAGCAAACTTGGGGCATTCACCAAGTTCTTGCCAGCTACCTGGGACCACCAGTGGCTGGCTCCTGAAAGCAGCAAGACTTAAAACCCCAAGAGGCTAAAGAGAGTAGACTTTGAACGGGGACCTTGAGGGTGGACCTTGGGCATGGACCTAGGGTGAAGAGGTGCTGTACTGTGGAAGCAGTGAGCTGAGACTCTCAAAGGAGCCTTGGACAAAGGAGCAAGCAAGGGGACCACAAGGAGGCTTGACCCTGAGAACAGCTAGACTTGAGACCCCAGGATCCTAAAGAGCACAGACCATGGGCTTGAGGATAAAGCTGAGAGGAGCAGCACTGCCCTGTGACTCAGGCAAAAACTGCTCCACAGCTCTATAGACAGAGAGCCTTCCTGCCTCACCCAGACTTCTGACTTAGAAGGAAAAACAGCATAATAATAATGGCAAGCAATGCCCAAGAACTACCCAAGAGAAAGAACGATAAGGAAGCATTAATACTCAATAACTTCTACACAGAAAAAATCCGGACAACAGAGCAGACAGCAGAGGAGGACAAACAAGTAATCACGTCCAAACCTGTCCCACCCAAAAAATGAAAATTGGCCACAATATCTTGAATAGTTCAAATCTGAGATCATGAGAAAGATGGAAGAGATTTGGCAAGAAAAGTGGGAAATAGCTCAAAAGGAAATTAACAATTTAAATGACAGAAACTCCCAATAGGAGAAAGAAGCCCCAAAATCAAAAGAATGGGTAAGCAAATTGGAGACCAAAAGTACACACCTGGAAAACAGGATAGACCAATCCAAAAAGGAAATTCAAAAGATTATAGCAGAAAACCAGTCTCCAAAGTCCAGAACTGGGCAAGTAGAAGCCAATGATCTCGCAAGACAGCAAGAACTAATAAAGCAAAGTCAAAAGACTGATAAAATAGAAGGAAACATGAAATATCTCACTGAGAAATTGACAGATCAAGAAAACAAATCTAAAAGAGACAAGTTGAGAATCATTGGTCTTCCTGAAAAAGCAGAAATTAATAGAAATTTGGACTCCATACTAAAAGAAATTATTCAGTAAAACTGCCCTGAAGTTCTTCAACAAGAGAGCAAAATAGACATTAAAAGGATCCATAGATCACCCTCTATACTAAACCCTCAAAAGTTGACCCCCAGGAGTATAATTGCCAAATTCAACAGTTTCCAAGTTAAGTAAAAAATATCACAAGAAGCCAGAAAGAGACAATTCAGATATCAAGGAACACCCATCAAGATTACACAGGATCTGGCAGCCTCCACACTAAAAGACTGCAAGGCTTGGAATATGATATTCAGAAAGGCAATAGAATGGGGTTGACAACCAAAGATCGCCTACCAACCAAAACTGACTGTATACTTCCAGGGGAAAGTATGGGCATTCAACAAGATAGAAGATTTCCAATTATTTGTAAAGAAGAGACCAGAATTAAATGGAAAGTTTGATATCCAATCACAAAAATCAAGAGAAACATGAAAAAAAAAGAAAATAAGAAACAGAGAGGAAATAAAGTTATTATTTTAAAATGTGCTTCTTTAAAGGCTTCAATAAGATCAAATTATTTGTATTCCTATATGGAGAAGTGTTATGTGTAACTTTCAAAAATTGTATTCACTATTATAGTAATTAGCAGAATTATTCAGAGGAAGAGGTTGGAGTACTAAATGGTCTAAGATGATAAGGGGGAGAAAATAAGAGGGGGAGAAACTTGAATGAATAAGAAAAATAGGATAATCTTACTGGGGAGGTAGAAGGGGGATTACCAGCAGTGCAGTTCCCCTTGGGGGTGGGACAATTGAGTGAAAACAGAGTAAGAAGAACCAGAGATCCAGTAGGTTTGCACTGCCTGAACTGAAGTGCCATCTGCTGATTTTAATTTTTATATCATTTTTCTCAAGATTACATCAATGTTGGCATGAATTCCATTCCCATCATACATCTTATCTTTGGAGACAATGTGTTAGGTGTTTTTGATATATCTCTTGGGCTATAGTGGTGAAAACATATAGGCCTTTTCATGGGAGAAAATATCTTCATATTTCATTCATTGTTTTTTTTAATATTAAATTGCTGTACCAAATTGGATCTGGGATGGAGGGTGGGGGTTGGGGCTTGGGGGAATTGGAGACAGTTCTGGCCTGTTCTTGCGGGCACCTGTGTATGGGAATATGAGTTAGAGATTTAAAATCTTTAACATTACTCACTATATGCTGGTTTGTTGTGAAGTGACTTCTAGGAGAAGTTTCTGTATTGCGGGGGTTTATTTAGTGGTTTATTTTGGGATAGTGAGTAGTCTGTGACTGTGGTTGTTCTTGCCATGAACCTGTATTGTTTTTCTGTGTTTCCGTGGAGCTGAATGAGGATACTGATTGCAATAGTTTCAGCAAAAAGTGAATGCTAGTGAGAAAAGAGTCACATAAGGGGAAACTGAGTGAGAATCTCCATCCTCCTGACAACCTGCTTTGCTGGTTTGTCAGAGCTGGTGACAAGCTGTGCTAAATGTCATGGGCTTTGATGGTTTCCTGAATAATCTATACCACACAAAGAGGGCTTGGGAATGGGAGTGGAGGAATACTATTATGAGAAGGAGAGTAAGAGTGTGTTATTAGGTAATACTTAAACCTTACTCTCAGTGGAATTAATCCTGAGAGGGAAGAGTAGCTACATCCCTTGGGATATAAAATTAGATCTAACACTATGGAGAAAGTCAAAAGGTATAAACCAAGGGGAGCAGAGGGGTGGGGAGTTCAAAAAAGGGAGAGAGAAGAGAGGGAGGAGGGAATTAATTAGGCCTTAAAAATAAAAAGAGGGGGAAAAAAGGGAGGGAGTGGAAAGGGAAATAAATTAAGGGAGGGGATTAGGGGGACTGATTTAAACAAACCACTGGTTTAAAAGGAAATAGTGTAAGAAGAAGGAGCAGAAATAGGAGAGTATATCAAAATGGTGGGGAACACACAGCTAATTATAACCCTGAATGTGGATGGGATGAACTCACCCATAAAACAAAAGCAAATAATAGAGTGAATTAGAAAACAAAATCCTACCCTATGTTGTCTACAAGAAACACACATGAGGCAGGTGGAAATTGTTGTGGGTAAAAATTTGGGAGCGTGCTCTCCTTCCCTTGCTGAGTAATGGAGGGGTAAAAGGTGATTGAGATGATAGGAGAGGAATGAAAGGGATTGGCTAAGTTTAGGGAGGAATAGACAAGATGGTATTGGGATGGTAAGGGTACAGGGTGAGATGTTTCAGGAGAGGCAGCTGACACAGACTAGACACACAGGCTAGAGACAGAGGATACTGAGGGGAAACAGGCTGAACCCTTCCAGGCAGGAAAGATACTTTTACAGACACAAGGAATAGGGCCAGTCAGAAGTGGTTTGAATTTGACTTGAGGGCTTTCTTATCAGTTTCTCAAGTCCTCAAAGGAGGAAACACAAGGCTCCTCCCTGTCAGTGAAACTGAAGGGATTCAGGAGGAAGTGTTGGGCAACTACTTCCTCCCAAGATGGATGCCTCCAGTTTCCCTCAGGAAATAAAGAGAATTATTCCAGAGAATTTTTCCTTCCCCTTCACCCTTGCCTAATTTCTTCAACACAAAGATTCTCCAGAGGGTTTGATTAGGTAACTAAGGGTTTTATTAATGTTCCAGGGATGGTCTGGAAGGAGAGAGGGGTTTGGGGTTTCTGACAGCCACTAGGGAGAAACTCAAGATGGGGGAGGGTCTTAGGAATGGGTTAGACTGAGAGAGAACCTGCTCTCTCAGCCTGGGAAGATTTGGCTGCTTTAAGGTAGAGGATATACTAAAGGGATAGTTTGAATTCAAGGATGTCCTACTTGCCTATGGGGAAAACTAAACCCACAAAGTCCTTTCACTAAAAACCCAAAAGCCACCCTGCCTCCCAGAGCCCTGGGAAAACAGGCAGGGAAAGCAGGGAAGTGATATGGAGAAGGTCAGGGAGAGGTCCAGAGAAATTAGCTAGGTACAAATTATCCAAAGACGAGGCACAAGCCAAAGCAAACCGAAAGCCAAAATAGAGGTCTGGTTGATCCTTCTGCTCTGTTCAAGCATCAGGGACCAACTGAACTTTCTCTCAGAATTCTAAGGCTTAACTGCCAGAAGTTTTCAGTTGGCCTCATACAAGAGCAAACCCTCTCTTGCATCTTTTGCATTACAATCTGCTCATTTGTCTTTTGAAAATTTGCAGCTCACAACATTTTCTGGTTCCTAAGATCTATGGGGTTACTACTCTTATTCTAAGCTAAATTCTAACTAAGCTCTTATCCCTAACTAAGTTTTGCAAAATAATAAAAAGGGCTGCTTACTGCTAAACTATGCTAAGACTAGACTAAGCTAAAACTAAAATGGGTTATGGGAAAGGCATAGGAAAGAAGTGGGGGTATAGTTTTGCAAAAATTTTGAACAGAAAGAAAAAGTAGATTAAATGCAAAAATTCACAAACATTCTTAAAGCTTGCATTTGCTAACTAAAACAAAGTAATAAATTCTATCTAGGTATCTATCTTATTTCGTGTGAACTAACAACAAAAGTATTAACTAAGAAAAAATCTTTTTTGCAATTTAAGCTACTAAATATTAATTCACTTTCTAAAGTTAGTATATGAATATGTTAGTACTTATGCCTATGTTAGAAACGTTAGTAAGACTAAGTAAGACTATTATTATTTGAAAGTCTTTTGGTTAAACCATAGACTTAAGCTATGTACAATATATACAAAAAAGTTTAGAAAATTTTGTCCCTGTTCTAACTTATCAAGCTAACTAACTGTCCCTGTGTGTTAGTAAAACTATTTGCTAAGTGTTAGTAAGCAAAATTTACATTTTTACAAGAAATGTCAGGTGATTTGAGTAGAAGGTAGCTGAACCAAAGTATGAGGAAAACTCTATGCTAAGGCAGATAAGCTTCTCTCTTAAGTGTAAGTTTATGTTTCATATGTATATGTGAAGTTAGAAAAATGTTCTACGTGTTACCTAGTGTGATGTTTCCGTGTAATGAAGTGTTACATACTTACTCCACTGGAATTCTTCTGCAAAGTGTATGTACTGTGTGGATGGAATCTAAAGTGTTGGATGCAGTGAGAATTCTGTTGCGTATAAGTTAAGTTTTTCAAATGCATGGGTCCAATGCTATTCCAATGCTCCTCTTCACATTGTGGTTTGTTGTCCCATACACCAATTGTGTATTCGATCACATGTTTTTTTGTAGTCCTCAGGTTTGCTGTCCTTGTGATGATCTGTGAAGTCAGCAACGCCTCATTTGTGCCGTTTTATATTATCCACGTGCTTGTCAACTTGCACTGGAACTGATGATGTTTCTGTTGTGTTGACTTGTGTCAGGAACAAAGTTCAAATGCTTATGAAACGTGATTAATTTTTTCTTCTTTCTTATTTTTTTTTTGGTTTAATAAAGATGATTACAGGTAACAAGAGTTCGTCATAAAGTCTTTTGTGCTTTTATTTATTCATTGATGTCAGTGTCTAGGTCTTGGATTGATTGCAAATCAAATGTTGTGTCTTGTTCTGCCATTGATTCTTTTTCATTGTCATAATGGTTTACGGATGTTTCTTTTAAGATGTAATTGGGATTGGAATAATCATTTGGGTCTAAAATTTGGCGTGATATCTGATTTTTCACTGGTTCATGGTCTAATTCTGGTTCTTGTTCATGCTCTGATTGTTGTTCTGATTGCTGCACTGGTTCTATGGTCTTGTGTATAGGCTGTGGACTTTCTAAGGATTTATTTGATTGATTGGTTGGTGCTAATTTGTCTTTGTACTGTATAATGACTGGGTCTTGTGGTTGTTGTTGGGCCATGTCTCTTGCTGGCTTGACATGAGTGACATAGAACCAAAGATCAATTCTAAATAATCTAATTTTTTTTAACAAATTGAACTTATTATCAATCCAGTATCACGTATGGTCATTTGTATCTAAACTAGAAGTTCCTATAGCACCATCAGGGAAATTCAGTTCAGAATCAGAAGAATAACAGAAAGTAGGCTTAAAGAGTAAGCTCTCTTTCTCATCAAGAGTTGGAAAGTCATTATCAGTTGTGCAAACTTCATGTTGGCTTTTTCTAAGGGCTGCAGAAATGGAGGTTTGATCTGATTCATTGTCCACTCTAACATCTAAAGAACTGTCAAGCCTCAAATCAGAAGTTTTCCCTTTGTTTGTATCTGGGAATGTTTGGTAGATAGTTTGTGTTCCCTTCAACACCTCTGGTATGACTACTGACTTAGAAGCTGATTGATGTTCCCTATCTTGCCCTGAAGTTTGTGTGGTTGAAATTAGGTGTTTTGTCACTGAACAAACTTCATAGCTGATGTTGTTAAGCACACTGGTGACTGGGGATGACAACTGCTCCCTTTCTCTTCCCCATGCTTCTGATTGGAATTCTTCAGCTAAGGGGTTGAGAAAGGTGGATGTAGAATTTCCTAAACAGCTGCTATCACCCTGCAACTCAGTGGGTTGCTTTTTCAAATCTAAGTTTTTGCCATCGTACTGAATTTTTGCTTTTTAACCTCAATCTGTGACATTGTGTCTGAAGTGAATGGGATAGAATTTTGGCATGTAACTCCCCCGAGGTTACTGAATGCATTCTTTTCTGTATACTTTGTAAATCCCCACCATAATGTTCTTTGTCCAAGTTGCCCCATTGTTTTAGACTTGGAATAAAGAGAGGAGTTTGAGATTTTGATGACTTTGGACAAGATTACAAAGCTTTTTGACACAAGCTTTTGTAAGTGCTTGTATGATCTTTTTGCTTCTCATTCAAAGTTTTTGTGATGGAATGAAAAAGCTGATCCCTTATATAGTTATTCTCACTATTGCCATATATTTCTCTGCACATCTGCATTATTTCTTCCCATTGTTGATTATCTACCACAGACATATTCTGTGCATCTTGCTTTAGACACCTGTTTTCTTTTGCCCAGTATTTCGATATTATTTTTCCCACTCAGGCTACACACTCTCACACCCAAATTATAATGATTAGACCTTTTTAAATTAGGATCCTGGATTCATAATGATTTTGGCTTCATTCCCATTTGTATGTACCTCTCCATTTCTTCTAGGGATGGGGATTGACTAAATTTTTTACATACATGGTTAAAGCACGAACCATCATGTTTGCTTTCTTCATTTCTCTTTGTGTCATGATTGTTTTTGGACCACTTAGAATTATAGCAGGTCCTTCTATTTCCTCTGTCTCTTTGATTATAGTTATCATTTTTGGAGAAATCAATTTGTTGTTCGAATCTACAAAAACGAATGATGTGACCAAGCCATCCACAAAGATAATATTTAGGGGAAGATGATTTTATTTTTTGGGTGTTAACTGTAGGTTGCCTGTGTTGATTTTGGCTCCTACTAGTTTGGAGGGCAAAATTTTTCGCCTCCTCAATTTCTTTCTCTCACCTTATTTGTTTTAATTGCCTTTTAAAATCAGCTATCATTTCATCTTTGTCTGAGTCAGTCTGTCTTGCAATTCTTGTTTCTTTCTGTTTTGAGTAATGGATGTAAGAAGCATGTTGCCTTACATCCTCCAGTGGCAGTGATTGCCACTGTGGACAATTCTGTCTAAAATAGTTTTGTATTGGGATTAATGTTCCCTTTACTAATTGCCTACCATATCAACAATCTAACAAACAAAAACCACATAATTATCTCAATAGATGCTGAAAAAACCTTTGACAAAATACAGCACCCATTCCTATTGAAAACACTGGAAAGTATAGGAATAGAAGGATCTTTCCTAAAAATAATAAACAGTATATACCTAAAACCATCAATAAGCATCATATGCAATGGGGAAAAATTAGAAGCCTTCCCAATAAGATCAGGAGTGAAACAAGGATGCCCATGTCACCTCTATTATTTAACATTGACCTAGAAGCACTAGCAGTAGCAATTAGAGAAGAAAAAGAAATTGAAGGTATTAAAATAGGCAGTGAGGAGACCAAGCTATCACTCTTTGCAGATGATACAAAGGCCTACTTAAAAAATCCTAGAGAATCAACTAAAAAGTTAATGGACATAATCAACAACTTTAGCAAAGTTGCAGGATACAAAACGAACACACATAAAATCATCAGCATTTCTATATATTTCCAACACAGCACAACACCAAGAGTTAGAGAGAGAAATTCCATTTAAAATCACTCTAGACAATATAAAATACTGAAGAATTTATCTGCCAAAACATATACAGGAATTATATGAACACATCCACAATTGGAAAAATATTGATTGCTCATGGGTAGGACGAGCTAACATAATAAAAATGACCATTCTACCCAAATTAATTTACTTATTTAGTTCTATACCTATCAAACTATCAAAAAACTTTTTTACTGAATTATAAAAACCTAAAGTTCTTTTGGAAGAACAAAAAATCAAGGATATCAAGGGAAATAATGAAAAAAAATATGAAGGAAGGTGGCCTAGCATTACCAGATCTTAAACTGTACTATAAATCAGTTGTCATCAAATCAATATGGTACTGACTAGAAGACAGAAGGGAGGATTAGGGGAATAGACTCGAGTTAAGTGACTTCAGCAAGACAGTCTATAATAAACCTGAGGAGCCCATCTTTTGGGACAAAAATCCACTATTTGAAAAAAACTGCTGGGAAAATTGGAAAATAATATGAAAGAGATTGTTTTTATATCGACATCTCACACCCTACATGAAGATAAATTCAGAATGGGTGAATGACTTGAATATAAAGAAGGAAACTATAGGTAAATTAGGTGAACACAGAATAGTAGACTTGTCAGATCTCTGGGAAAAGAAATATTTTAAAACCAAGCAAGAGTTAGAAAAAATTACAAAATATAAAATAAATAATTTTGATTATATTAATCTAAAAATTTTTGTACAAACAAAACCAATGCTTCCAAAATTAGAAGGGAAGCAACAAATTGGGAAAAAAATCTTTATGACAAAAAACTCTGACAAAGGTCTAATTACTCAAATATATAGGAAGCTAATTCAATTTTACCAAAAATCAAGCCATTCCCCAATTGATAAATGTTCAAGGGACATGAATAGGCAATTTTCAGATAAAGAAATCAAAACTATCAACAAACACATGGAAAAGTGTTTAAATCTCTAATAATTAAAGAAAGGAAAATCAAAATAACTTTGAGGTACCACCTCACACCTAACAGATTAGTTACCATGACCACAAAGGAAAACAATAAATGTTGAAGGGTATGTGGCAAAATTGGGAAATTAATGCATTGCTGGTGGAGTTGTTAATTGATCCAACCATTCTAGATGATAATTTGGAACTATGCCCAAAAGCCTTTAAAAGACTATCTGCCTTTTCATCCAGCCATAGCACTGCTTGGTTTATAGCCCCAAGAGATAATAAGGAAAAATACTTGTACAAAAATATTTAAAGCTGCACCCTTTGTGGTGGCAAAAAATTGGAAAATGAGGGAATGTCCTTTGATTGGGGAGTGTCTGAACAAATTGTGGTATCTGTTGGTGATAGAATACTATTGTGCTCAAAGGAATAATGAACTGGAGGAATTCCATGTGAACTGGAAAGACCTCCAGGAATTGATGCAGAGCAAAAGGAGCAGAGCCAGAAGAACATTGTACACAGAGACTGATATACTATGGTAAAATGGAATGTAATGGACTTCTGTACCAGCAGCAATGCAATGACACAGGATAGTTCTGAGGGATTCATGGAAAAGAACCCTACTCACATTCAAAAAGAACTACAGGAGTGGAAACACAGAGGAAAAACAACTACTTGAACATATGGGCTGATGTGTATATTATTGGGGAGGTAGATGCTAAATGATAACTCTAGTCCAACTATCAATAATATGGAATTGGGTCAATGATACATGTAAAACCCAGTGGAATTGTGAGCCGGCTACAGTGGGGTGGGGGATTTTTGGGGAGAGGGAACGAACATGAAATATGTAACTATGGGAAAATATTCAATATAAAATAAAAATAAAAAATAAAAAAAAATGAAGTAATGATATGTACGCTCCCAAGTATTGTCTTCATGATTTTAAATATATATCATTTTTGTTTTTATTAATACATATAAGATAAAATGTTAAAAATATTAAAAACAAACAAAAAGTTTAAAATTCAGAAAAAATTTAAAAATATTTTAAAATTTAAATTTGTTTAAATTTAAAAAAAAATTACATATATTTTAAATAAAAATCCACTGATATACATGAAAACTCCAAAAGAAAAAACATTCAAAAACTCATTAAACGAATGAGTTTTCATTCTTTTCTTACCCAAAACCTAATGGATTTTGTATATCTGTGTTGTGATACAGTAAGATGCAATGATAAAATGTTTCCATAACCATTTCATTGAAGAGAGGTTTTTTTCCCCTTAAATCTTGAGCCTTCACCATTTTATATGTGATAGTATCCCTCAATATGTATAATTTTTTCAGTTCTGTAAACATTCTTACAGCTCTCAAACTTTTTATCTTTCTTGCTCCTCTGCTAAACTTCTTTGGTGTAGAGACATTTTTTAATAAGTTCATTTTTTTAATTTAAAATTTTCAATAAACTGGTCTTATTCTATTTATATAAGTTAGCTTCAGACATTTCTGTTCCCACTAGTCCTCCCTTCATAGTTACCAACTTCTTGTAGCTGAGGAGTCCTTTTTCCTAGGGACATTCTTTATTAATCATAGGACATTTCTTTTCAAATTCCTCATTAAAATATATCCTTTACTGCTTGGCTTTTATGCCGCCATGATGCATTAGTTTTCTTTCTTTCTATTCAGTCTATGCTGTCTTTTGAGATATTGTTTGACATTTGATAAAATAACCTGTGTGAATCATTACAGCTTCTAGAGAATTATTTTCTACATTTAAGCAGATGATTTGTTGTAGTTTAGTAATTTCAGTGGTGTCCAACTCTTTGTGACTCTAATTGGAGTTTTCCTGGCAAAGATGCTAGAGTGCTTTGCCATTTCCTTCTCCAACTCATTTTACAGATAAGAAACTGAGGCAAACAGCGTTAAGAGACAGCTAATAATTGTCTGAAGTCAGATTTAAACTCAGGAAAATAAGTCTTCCTGGCTGTAGGACCTGTGCTTCATCTAGTTAGCCATGTAGCTGACCCTAAACAGATAATATATAAAATTTAAAGTATTTCAAAGTTAAATAAGAAAAAAAAAATTTTTGAGCTAAGTGTATTCTTTGGCAAAAAAAAAAATCCATTATGTATACATATATAATTTAAGCAGTGATCTTTTTAACAAAGATATTCCTTGAAAAATTACAGGAAACATTTAAACTCTACATTCAATTGCACTTTTGACTGTGCAGCTTTTGATCCCTTTAATTCTAAATATCAATATTTCTGCTCTTGGGTAATATCCTGCTGTAATATCTTAGGTACCCAGGCTGACTTTGATTGTCCTTTGAGTGCCATCCAACAGTGATTATGAGCAAATGATCAAAGACTTATACCAGCATTTGCCTTCAATTAATTGACTAGAAAATGTGAAATCCCATCATTATATTAAATAGTTGGATTCAATTTAACAGATATTTATGAAACACCTATTGTGTGTCAGACATGGTGCTAGGTCCAGAGGAGATAGAACAAAACTTTCCCTGTAGTAACATAATATGGGGAATGAACAGATTTAGACAATATCATAATGAAATAATTAATATATACAAAATAATCTAAATTGTTTAATGAGTTTCTGAAATTTTAAAAAGCATTAATCATCCAGTGACCAGCTTTCTACTAATAAATGCCTCTGATAGAGATAAACTGCATAGAATTCTTATGATTCTGAATTATAGGTTACCTATAGTAAAACTCTCTTCCCTAATTATCTCCCTATTTCCCCTCTACACTCATCCATATAAGTTCCTTCCCTTCAGTGTTGCTCTTCCACTCTACCCATCTGCCCTTTTGTCAGCTAGATGGCACAGCAAATAGATTGCTAGGCCTGGAGTCAGCAAGACAAACTAAAATCTAGCTTCAGACAACTTACTAGCTATGTGACTCTGGATGAGACACTTAACAGAATTCTGTCTGCCTCAGTTTCCTCATCTGTAAAATAAGGATAATAATACCCTCTACTTTCCACGATTGCTCTGAGGATTAAATCAGACTATATTTGTTAAGTCCCTGGCACAGTGCGTGGCACATAGAAGTCATTTTATAAATTTTTTTTCTACCCTCATTGTAACAAGAATAATATCTTCTATGTAGGCTGCTATATTTCTTTTTCTGAAAATATATTAAACCATCTATAAGCCCTAATTTAGTCTGGAACTAAAGGCTGAGGCCACTTATGTCTCAGGAGTGCAAAATGCCATAAGGAGCCCCAATCCTTCATTGATTCCAGATCGGTGGACCATGATCAACAATTCCATTCAGCTGATCCAGCTAGAGTCTTTGCTGAATATCCCTGGTGACTATGTTGCCCATGCTATGGTTAAATAAATCTCCTTTTGTTAACTGTCAGCTCTTCCTCAAGTGTTCAATTTTACACCAACATTGAGCCTAAAGTACCATGGCATCTCGACTGAGTCAGGTCTTTCCCACCATAGCTTTGGAGTCTTAGTCTATTGTTAACAAATTAGTCCTATGTCCTCCTCAGGGAAATTATTTTGTGTTTAATTTGTCCATGTATGTGTTTCTCTCTCCACCCCCAACACTCAATAGACTATAACTATTCTGTAACCAATCTGTAAACAACATAGAATGCTCTTGCTGAATGCACATTGAATTGAATTTAATCAAATTGTCATAAAATCTATTGCTGGGTTTATACTAGAAGACATCCTGATTTGGTGAGATTTGTCATAGCTAGTGTTCAGCAGTAGGAATGGAAGAAACTAAAGTTAGGAGGAAATGTAGACAGAAACTACTGTGAATATAAGAGAAAGGCTAAAATATCAAAACTCAAGAAAGAAAGTCTGAGTATGCCCATAACTCATATTTGTATAAACCAATAAAGAGATGAATAAAGATGGGGGAATAACAAAAATTCTAAGAAGCCAAAAAGCAATGAACAAATTATGAAGCAAATTACATTAAAAAAACAGTGAAAAGGAGAATTCTGCATATATCTCACAGAAATCATGGAACAGTAAAAAACAAAAAACAAAAACAAACAAAAAAACCTGCAAAGTAATTCCAGAGAGAAATAAAATATAAAAGATGATATTAGGTAAAAAAAAAAAACAGCTCTATATGTAGACTTGAAGAAGAGAAAAAAAAACAGAGCAGAAAAAGTGATTATATGCAAAGAAATAGATGCTCTGAGCTAATGAAATATTAAGAAGATAGGCAAAAGGTAGCAACTTTTAAAGAACACATGAATTTGATTCGATTCAAAGCAATTGATCTTAAATGCAACGTGGACAGAGAAGACCGAAGAATCATAAGTCTTTCAGAATTACATGATTTTCTTAAAAGAAGCTAAATACACACATTGAAAGTATAATGTTTTTTTTATTCAATCATTTACTGTCCTGCCCAATTCTTTTTAACCTCATTTGGGTAAAAGAAAAGATTAACATTGAAGAACTTTGCCATGGAGTTGATTACATATGTTTATAATAAGAGCTAAGAGCTTTATGGTGTATTTTATCTCAGGAGCAACAAGGATGCCCATTATGTAATCACCTTCTTTGAGAAAGGAAAGTCTTAGTCCTTTCCTCTCTGCCTTCCCCTTCCTGGCTCCTCTAAGAGAAAGGATATGAGTCTTCCAGGGCATATAGAACCCAAAGTGGTAAATATATATATATATATATAAAAACAGAATTAGAAACAGAAAGTCTGATCTTTAGAATGGTAAAATGGTGAGTGAACTTGTAAGTATACTGACTTGAAACCACATGATACTAGTTCCATTGGGATATTGACTCTTTCATGAATTGATATTTTTAAGAATAAAGGATAATAGAGGGAAAAGGAGAAAGGAGTGAAATATACAAATATAGTAACAGAGAAATGGAACAGAGGAAAGAATTCAAATGTAATAAACTACAAGTTTTACTCTCATGAAGGCCATCTGGGTAAAAGATAGTCTATTAATTTAGATAATGCAATCGAAGAGAAATAAGGAGAACAGAGGAAAGGAAAACTTCCTGTAGAAGAATTTCATGCAAAAAAAATGTTATTTAAACCTAGATGTGGGGAGTGGGACATAAAAAGAGAAGGAACAAAAAAGAGAGGAAGAGTAATAAATAATTTTAAAAGTTAACCTAACTAAGAAAATTTAAAAAATTTGAGAGGAAGGAGTAAATAGACCAACAGTCTGGTAGAATAAATTTATATCAAAATAATATAAGCAAAATTAATTCCATATTGTAATAGGCATAGGCTTTACAAGTATAAAGGCATATTTTTGCAAGTTGTTATAAATAAGTTAGGCAATTTAGATAATGAGGAGGGATAAGGTGATTGGAGGAGGGATGAAGGAATGATGGGGATAGCTGAGTGTAGGAAGGGATGAATGAGGTTGTATATATAGGAAGGTAAGGGAATGGATGGGAGTATATAGGAGGGCAGCTCAAACAGGCTTATTCACAGGAGGCTAGAGACAGAGGGTATTGTGAGGAATTAGACTGGATCCTTCAGGCAGGGAAGGTATCTCTAAGGTTCAAGAGGAATTTGGGCCAGTCAGAAATGTTTAGATCAAGGCTGGGGTTTCTCTTGTTAATTTCTAAAGTCCTTTGAGGGAGGAGTCAAAGACTCCTCCCTGCCAGTGAAATTGATGTCTACAGGAAGTCTCCTCTAGGTACTTCCTGCCCAAGATGGATGCCTAGGTTTCCCCCAAGGAAATAAAAGGAAAATAATTCTTCCCTCTTCAGCCTTTGCCTTAATCTTCAATGCAATCATTCACCAGAGGCTTTGTATAGGTACCAAAGGGGATTTATTGATGTTAGGGATAATCAGAGGGAAAGGCGTTTTAGTTTTTATAACTGCTGCTAGGGAGAAGGATGGTGCTGGGGGATGGGTCACAGGAGAGAGTTAGACTAAGAGAGTCTGAGTCTCCCAGTCAGGAAGGTTTGACTGCCTTTGAAGTAAAGTATTTATCAAATCACTAAATTAGGGGTGACTTGATCTAGGATGTCCTACTTGCCTAAAGAAACTAAACCCACAATGTCCAACCACCACCCTTCCTCCCAGGGCCCAAAGGGAAATTCAGGGAAAATTGTAGGGATGTAGATGGAGAGATCAGGGAGAGGTCCAGAGAAATCAGCTAGGTCCAAAATCCCCAAAGACAATCAGCACAGGCCAATGCTGAAGCCAAAAGGCAAAAGTCCCTAGGTTGGAACTTCAGCACTATTTATAGCCTCAGGCTCCAATTGTCTTTGTCAACTTCTAAACTCCTAACTGCCAGGGCTGCTTGCAGTTGAATTTGCAAAAGCAAAAGGCTTCTGCTAGCAACCCTGCATTACAAAGTATATTAGGGAAAGCCTTGGCTGGAAGTCATGGACATTCTGAAAGGAATGCAGCGGGTAGGGAGGAAAGAACTAAGCAACAGACATTTCTGTTTTGTGAGGGGTTTGGAGTAGATGTGAAGTCAACAGTCCCTATTTGACCTGGGATCTTGGAGGTTGGTGACTGAAGACATCATCCTGCAAGTCAACTCTGTGTAGGGAAGAGGCCTGTGTTCTGGTGGACAGGTGGACAGTTTGCAGACATTTCTCCCTACCTGGTTACTTTTGGATCATCGGCTGTGGAGGAGTTGGTTCTTGGTATCCTGAAGACATCTCTGGATCAGTTGTGAGAACCCAAATCCAAGCCCTCTTCCTCAGGTCCTTAGCCAAGCTGTCAAACCTGGCAGAAGCTACGTTGGCTAAGGAATTTACCCTTTTGACTCCAGTTCTGGGCAGTTAGACATAGTTTCACCTCGTTCCCTCTCCTATGCTCTCAAAAAACAATTAAACTATTTCCCTGTGTGTTTTCTTTATACCTTGAAGTTTCCATAGTGTGTATTTATTATACTCTGAGTTTATCTCTTGTCTAGATGGAGCAAGGTGACATTGTCACTTCTGTCAACAATCATTTCTCTTAACACTCCTGTCACTTCTGTCAACAGTCATTTCTCTTAACAGTTAAACCCAGTTTCCCTAACTTGTTAAGTCCCCATCTATTGTCCATTCCTGTCTCCTACTCACCCTTCTGAACCTACATATAATATTTAAGTTAACTCCCCTGGTTTTCCCCATAAGCATATATAATATGCTCACTAAAAAGATAAAGGAGATCAAAATATGAAAGAATTAAGTGAGAGAAAACATAACTTAATCACAGCTTTAAATAAGTCAATTAAATAAGCCAATAAAATAAAAGTTAGTGGCAGAATAGTTAGGAAAATAATATCTAACAAATTGCTTCATCATGAAATTCATCCAACATATAAAGATACATAACAAAACAGAGAGGTTAAAACCAAATTTACTATACATCAGGTGACTCCAAAGGAACAGGATTTGACATCATGCTGTCAAATAAAGCAAAAATAAATTTCATAAGGTCAAAATAGGTAAATGAATAAACCAACCATAGTCAATAAAATAACATCAACGATCAATGAAAATACACTAAATACAATGTCTTTTTTAATTCATAAAAGTTGCATTAGCAGAAATATAGAAAGATATATAGAGACACAATTGGTGGAGACTTTAGTGTTTTCTTACAGGTAGAAAAATCTAACAGATGAATGAATGAATGAATGAATGGAATGAATTTTTAAAATATTTACTATGTGATATGTACTGTGCTAAATTCTTGACAGAAGAAAAAGAGGGATAGTCTCTACTTTGAAGGTTGTCTCACTCTAATAAGTGGAAACAACACATACAGGATTTAATTTCAGGACAGATGGTAATTCCCAATGATTTTTAGTATGCATCAGTAGGATAGATGATATATATCTTCTTTGGTACAATTTCAATTGATGAAACCATATCTATTTCTGATATTGAACTTTTTACAGTCAGTGACTTAGTAGCAAGCACTTTCTTTTCTGTCTTGAACAGCTACAGGTGTTGATAAAGTGGGGGCTACAGAACTTGTAGAGGCTATTGCCTTGTTGAAACTATATCTTGGTTTCTCATGTTACAATGGCTACATATATATTTTTAATCTAAATTGGTGTTAGGCTCAATTATTCCCTCAATATTGGGAATAGATGATCATACACCTTCCTTTCACTCCCTCATATGCACATAGAAAATGATTTTGCCAAAAGGCTATATTTTTTCTTGTCTAAATTTCTGTGTAATTTTGAGTCATGGCTTTGGCATACCAAAAGCAAAAAAAAAAAAACAAAAAAAAAACAATTAAAAGCATAATATGTTAGACTAGGAGTTGGCAAAATTTTTCATGAAAGGGCTGGATATTCAACATAGAAGATATTTTTATAAGTACTTACATGACAAAAGGAAAAAACAAATATACCCAAACAAACTTTTATTGATAAAATTCAAAATATATTAATAATAATTGAGGATAACTTTGAATTACAGGTCTACTAATGAGAAAAATAGAATTCTTTTGGGAGTGATATTTCATTTAATTAAGATTCAATACTCTATCATGAAACAGATTGCAAATATGTATTTGTTAACATTTCTCAGTAATGAGATTTTACGTATATCAGCTTTGAAAATGATTCTTTTACAAAGGAGATACGTTTTGGGAGTGGGGGGGGAAGGAAGCAATGAAACTGAATTCCATAACTTCTCCAAATAAATCAATAATATACACTAGACTGAATCCTGATGGAGGAATTCAGAAAAAAATTATAGTGAGTCCTTTGTCTATTCCAATTTGGCATAGGTAGATAGACAAAGAGGTATATAGATGCTAGGAAAACCTGGTCAAATGTGACTTACCTGGAACACTCTGGCCATCAGAGAGAAACTGCACAACAGCACAAAAGAAGGTCCAAGATCTATAATAGGGCACTATAGCAGGGGCAAGTGCCACTTGGCAACTTTATTATCCAACATCCAGTTCTAAGTCACAGATCCAGGCTGAGTTAGAAGGATATCTGTGGGTGGCTTTACTTTTCCTAGGCTTGGACTGCTTAATGAAAAAGGAAAAAACTCCGATGCCACAAACGAACACAGCAATAATATGATGCAGAATCCAAGTACAGAATAGGGTATAACTTCTATCATCTAGCCTTGTGTACAGAAGAATAATCAAGACAGAATAATGACACCCAAGAGAAGCCTACAATTTAACACTTAGAACCAAATGAACTTTCCAGCTGGCTGATAGGGGCAATGTCTAGCAATCATCTACTCTTGCATACACATAAACCCAGGTTGGGCACTCATAGCTCTCATACCAGGAGATGATGGAGGCAAAGCTTAGTTGTAATTAGATTTGATCAGAGACCTTTGGGAATTTTGAAAACATGCAAACCCTCAGTCTGTCCCTAAGATCCTGGAATAACACCATACTCAATACCCCAAGAAAGCAGCAACAAGACCAGACCAAACCTTCTTCTCCAGAAGGGTTGTATAGTCCAATTCTAACATAAAGTTTGAAATCAGGAAGTAGACTGGAACAATGGGTAAACAAGAAAAGAACTACACCATAATGAGTTACGATGGTGTAGGGATTCTCAAGACACAAATTTAGATGAAGAAAATGACTCTAAAAAATCTGTAAGTATTGCCTTAGAGAAAAACACATGCTGGGCATGAAGTCAACTAGAATTCCTGGAAGAGATGAAGCAAGGATTGTTTTTTTTATTTAAATATTTTTAAATTAGAAAGATAATATTTGAAGAAAGAAATGGAAAAGAAATGAGAGCATATGACAATTTTTGGATGAAGAAACCCAAACAATATGAAGGTATATGAAAAATGCTCTAGATCACCACTGATTAGAGAAATGCAAAGCAAAACAATTCTGAGATATCATCTCATACCCATCAGATTCATTATAACGACAAATGTTGGTCAGGATGTGAAAAAATGAGGACAATAATACATTTCAGGTAGAGCTATGAAATGATCCATCCATTTTTTTAATTGAAAAATTTTATTTAATTAATTAATTTAGAATATTTTTCCATGGTTACATGATTTATGTTCTTTCCTTCCCCTCCAACCCTACTTCCCATAGCCAACATACAATTCCACTGGGTTTTACATGTATCATTGATCAGGACACCTTTCCATATTACTGATAATTGCACTAAAGTGATCATTTAGAGTCTACATCCCCAATCATATCCCCATGGAACCATGTGTTCAAGTAGTTGTTTTTCTTTTGTGTTTCTACTCCCACAGTTCTTCATCTGAATGTGGATAGCGTTCTTTCTCATAAGTCTCTCAGAATTGTCCTGGATCATTGCATTGCTGCTAGTAGAGAAGACTATTACAATTGATTGTACCACAGTGTATCCATCTCTGTATACAATGTTCTCCTAGTTCTGCTTTTTTCACTCTGCATCAATTCCTGGAGGTCTTTCCAGTTCACCTGGAATTCCTCCAGTTCATTATTCCTTTGAGCACAATGGTATTCCATCACCAATAGATATCACAATTTGTTCAGCCATTCCCCAATTGAAGGGCATCCTCTCATTTTCCAATTTTTTGCCACTACAAAGAGCACAGCTATAAATATTTTTGTACAAGTCTTTTTCTCTATGATCTCTTTGGGGTATAAACCTAGCAGTGGTATGGCTGAGTCAAAGAGCAGACAGGTTTTTAAAGCCTTTTGGGCATAGTTCCAAATTGCCATCCAGAATGGTTGGAACAATTCACAACTCCACCAGCAATGCATTAATGTCCCAATTTTGCTACATCCCCTCCAACATTTATTACTTTTCTTTGCTGTCATGGTAGCCAATCTGCTAGGTATGAGGTGGTACCTCAGAGTTGTTTTGATTTGCATTTCTCTAATTATAAGAGATTTAAACACTTTCTCATGTGTGTTGATAGTTTTGATTTCTTTTTCTGAAAATTGCCTATTATGTCCCTTGCCCATTTATCAATTGGGGAATGGCTTGTTTTTTGGTAAAATTGAATTAGCTCCTTATATATTTGAGTAATTAGACATTTGTCAGAGTTTTTTGTTATAAAGATTTTTTTCGCAATTTGTTGCTTTCCTTCTTATTTTGGTTGCATTTGTTTTGTTTTACAAAAACTTTTTAATTTAATGTAATAAAAGTTATTTATTTTACATTTTGTAATTTTTCTAACTCTTGCTTGGTTTTAAAATCTTTCCTTTCCCAAACATCTGACAAGTATACTATTTTGTGTTCACCTAATTTATTTATAGTTTCCTTCTTTATATTCAAGTCATTCATCCATTCTGAATTTATCTTCATGTAGGGTATGAGATGTTGATATAAACTCAATCTCTCTCATATTGTTTTCCAATTTTCCCAGCAGTTTTTGTCAAATACTGGATTTTTGTCCCAAAATCTAGGCTCCTCAGGTTTATCATAGACTGTCTTGCTGAGGTCACTTACCCCAAGTCTATTCCACTAATCCTCCTTTCTGTCTCCTAATCAGTACCATATTGGTCCATCCATTTTGGAGAGCAATTTGGAATCACAACAAGTATCTTATAAAACTGTATATACTTAAATCCAACAATGGTATCTCTTTCCCAAGGATATCAGTGGAAAAGGAAAAGAACCTATATTTTCCAATATATTTATAGCCACTCTCTTTGTGGTGGTAAAGAATTGGAAGTTGAGGAGATGCCCATCAGTTGAAGAATGGCTAAACATATCATAGCATATGTTTGTGATGGAATACTACTGTGTCCTAAGAAATGATTAGCAGGATAATTTTTTAAATTAGAAATAACTCTAAAAGATATGCAGTGAAATGAGCAGAACTAAAAGAACATTATACACATTTGAAATAATAAATTGTGAATGTTAACTTCAGAGAGTGAACTGAGAGATGGAGACATGAAAAACTAAATTCGTATGAATATATCTGTCTCTCTGATGATGTCTTCTATGATGCCAAGAGTGGTGGGGATAGCCTCAGATACTTATGTATGAATTCTGTTAATAAGGAAATACAAATCCATAGCTTCTGGGTCAAAGAAAAAAAATGCTACAAGCATCCAGAAAGAAAAAATTCAAATACTAAGAAGAATCAAGATCACACATCATTTTGTAGCCAGCCACAACTATAAGGAAGAAGTCTTAGAATATAATATTCCAGAAGGCAGAGCTTAGAGCCTAAGATAACTTACCTAGAAAAACTGAGTACAATACTGTGGGATGGGATAGGTGGAGGGTGGACTATTAAGAGTACTTCTCAAGCATTCCTGATTAAAAAAAAAAAACAACAACAATAACCAGGAATCCAGAGGACTAATGATGAAAAATTCACTTACCTCCTAAGAGAGAAGGGACTCAGAATGCAGAACGAGACAAATAGTTTTTGGACATTACCAACGTTGAAAAAAAAATTTTTTTTTTTATTTACTATATAACTTTTGTAGTGAGTTTTGTTTACTTTATGTTCTCAATTGGGGAGCATGGGGTACTGAGCTGGAAGGGTTGGAAGGCAGATCTTGACTGATTAAAAACAAATTGATATAACACTTTGTCATTTCTAATGGTAGTTTTGAGTGATAAGGGAGGAAAGGAATGGAATATACATAAAAATATTTATTACTTTCTAAACCAGATAAAATTTGTTATTTAAGTCTTAAAGCTAGCATAGCCAAGAAATGAAAGGTAGTCAATATAATACTATGATTGTAAAGCATTCCTAGTGAATAATATGATCCTTAAAATGTATTGAAAATTGAATGTTTTGTATATTTATTATTTTATTGTTTTACTTTATTATTATAATATGGTAGAAACAAAAATATAGAGATACGTGAAATTAGTAACCAGAAATTACATTTATATCTATATTTTCACATCCTTTTTCACAGATTTCTGACTACATATTAATATGTTTAGAAAAAATGGATCTCATTTTCAGGAAATAAGATAGAATACAAGAGGTAACAGAGAACAACCAAATGAGAACAGTGGTTTTAACAGCAAAACATATTTTGGGATATATTCATTACATTTGTAACTGACCCATACAATAGGTTGAGCATGTTTATTGCAATTATTAATTTTCCATACCTGCAGCACTAGGGTGAAGAGAGTTGTCAAAACCATTTAGTGAAGTCTGTATTCTGATTAAAATGTGTGTGCTGAAATGTTCACTCATTCAGAGCAATCATGGGTAATAATAATCTGTCTGGTGTTTCTATATCACATTTCATCAAGAAAGATTCCAGAGCAGCTAACAAAATTGCTCCAGTGTACAAATGTAATGCTAATACAGAGTGAAATCACATTGTGCAAGCTATATGACACTGAGAAAAATTGAAATAAGTACTTGTTAAAATACATTTTCAAAATATGTAATGCTGCTTCAAATTAATAGCCTTGTTTATATATGAAAGACACAATCCTAGAATGTTCCATTTGGAAGGGATGATAGAGCTGATCTCATCCAATCTCCTCATTTTACAGAGTAGAAAACTGTGATTTGAATGAATTTGATTATTGGCCATTTCCTAAGAAACTGCCAGGTTATTTCAATTCCATTGCTCCCAGTAATGGCACTCTTTTCTTCACTAAAGCATTAATCAGGCAGTTTGACAAAATGGTTAGGGCTCTGGACTTCCAGTCAGGATAATCTAGGTTCAAATCCCACCCTAGATGCTAACTCCTTGGGTGACTTCTTTCTCCCTCCAGCTTCCAGGAAAATCACTTAAATTCTCTTGCCTCAGTTTTCTTATCTGTAAAATGATGATGATAACAATACTTATTTTCACAAGGCTCCTATAAAATGAGGCCATGGTTGTGCATTATAGACATTTGAGCCATAATGATGACAATATACAGGATTCAATGGGTATCATTGCTCCTGTGTTCAGAAACATTCACGTGTTAATGTTTCCTTATAATGTGCCCAGTTGCCCTGGTAATTGACCATAGGATATACTACTAATCATAGCCAGAGATAAGGAGAAACACTAGTGCTATAAAGCAAATGGGGTGGTCCCCTTGTCCTTTCCCTACCACTGGACTTCAAAGAGAGTTGGTTTTCAGTATCTCTGCATTTATGGATCAAACACTCCCTTGAATGCTATTTGGAAGAGCACCATTTTGTTAGAAGTCCTGGGCTTAATGAATACCTACAGGAGGAAACAGTCTTCTAACTAAATGGGATAACTAGATAGCACAGTAGATAAAGAGTCCAGGGACCAAAGTTGGGAAGACCTTAATTTAAATCTGGCCTCAGGCTCTTACTAGCTGTGTGACCCTGGGCAAGTCACTTAACCCTGTTTGTCTCAGTTTCCCCATCAACAAAATAAGCTGGAGAAGGAAATGGCAAACCATTTTAACATCTTTGCCAAAAACAAAACAAAACAAGACCAAAACAAACAAACAAACAACCCAATGGGGTCATAGAGAGTAGGATACAAGAGAAATGACTGAAAAAGAACAACAAATCCTGACAATACCTGAAATACAGTATAGTTTCCCTTCCACACTGCAAGACTAGGGGAGAAGTGCCCCTGCAATTTGGAAAATCTACATAACATTTTTTGGCTCTCTCCTCATACCAGAGAAGTCTGATTTTTATCTTTACCTTTTAAGGAGTGCTTACAGTACCTTATTGAAATTTTAGTTTAAGTATGCTTTTCTGATTTTCTAAACTTTTTCTTTGTCATCTAGTCTTGTTTTTTTTTTTTTTTTTTTTTTTTTTTTTTTTTTTTTAATAAACCTTTACCTTCAGCTCTAGAATCAATACTGTGTATTGGTTCCAAGGCAGAAGAGTAGTAAGGGCTGGGCAATGGGGGTTAAGTGACTTGCCCAAGGTAACACAGCTAGGAAGCATCTGAGATCAGATTTGAACCTAAGAACTCCCATCTTTAGACCTGGTTCTTAATCTACTGAACTACCCAGCTGCCCCCATCCTCTAGTCTTTGAGTATCATCTGTGATTTTCATAAAGGTCCTTCAAAATTCCTATTTAATTTCTTATGTCAAACTACAGTACATCAAAACTGCAATAGAGAAAGTTGTGATGTGGAAGGGATAACTAAATATCTTGGGATATATATGCATAATACATATTATATATATATGCACTGAGATTAGACAATACATTCAAGAATATATATATATGCATATATATATAGACAATACATTCAAGAATATATATATGAATATATATATTCTTGAATGTATTGTCTAATCTCAGTGCCTCAAAATTGTACATCTCTTTTAATCCAATCAAAATTCAATTCTATTAAATCAATATTTATGAAGTACCTACTATATGCCAGAAGGACGAAGCTAAGAGGCTCAGCAGATAGAGTGCTCATCCTGGAGTCAAGAAGACCTCAGTTCAGATTTGGTCCTGGACACTTATTAACTGTGTGACTGGTCGAGTCACTTAATCTCTGTTTGCCTTAATTCCCTGGAAAAAGAAATGGCAACCCACTCCAGTATCTTTGTCAGGAAAACCCCATGGACGTTATGCTTCATTGATTCTCAAAGAATTGGACAGGACTGAAGAACAGCAATGTCTCCCCAGAGTCAACTCTGGAATCAGAGATTACCCAAGCTAAACAGGTTGGAATTGAATCTCAGCCTCCCAGATCTGCTCAAAGCAGATGTTTGTCCCCAAAGAGTAACAGGATAATTCACAGGTAAATTTTAGTCACCTAAATTGATTATTTGAAACATTTTGACGAGGTTGTATCAAACCAAGTTCAAATGAAGCAAGCATAAGAGAGATGATGTGTCAGTACTTTGGTCTCAACTACATCCCATTCCCACTCCAAGAACCTCTTGTCTTTCAGAACCCTCTGGGTGTGGGGAGTCAAGGTCAATCAGTAATTAATCAACAAGCATTTATTCAGTACCTCTAGATCCTGGGGATAAAAATACAAGGAAAGCAGAGATGTTGAGAATCTTCAATATCTGACAACATTGTTTTCAACTTGAATTGGATTTGCCTCTCTGTGAGGTAAGGAATACTAGGCTTATTGTGCTTAATATTAACAAAAATATCAGAACTGCATTTCTTGATTTATAAACTGAAAGTTTGTTGGGGAAAAAAAACAGACATAGCCCATTTTTTGTGTGTAAGAATGTAAGATAAAGTCTCATTCAATTTTTGATTGTATTTAAATATGAAGGAATCAGTAATTCCAGAGACAATGAGCTTGCTCCTTAGCCTTGATTTTGTCTCTCAGTGGCTCTCAGCCCACTTCTCTTTTCTCACCTTTGTCTAGCTTGGAAAATGATAGAACTTTAGAATTTTAAAACTGAGGAACCTCAAAATCTGAGAGATGTTTGGTAGTTTTTGTTGTTTGTTTTTGTTTTAGGAAATAGCCATTACCTGATTAATCTTCAGAGAAGTATAAAATAGAAAGTATATGGAATAATTATCAAAGGCAAGGTCTCTGACCAAAGGCCCCAAGGGTAGTCCAAAGAGAAGACAAAGTCTAAAGGTATTTTCCAGAAGAAACAACACTTTTTTTGTTTGATAGAGGTTGGTGCCTGAGGCTGAGAATCTTCTGGTAGGAAGATGTAAGACTCCATGGCACCTGGGGCTTTCTGGGAACAAGACCCAGGAAGGTTTGGCACATTCTAGGGCCAGAATTCTTCTCTTTTTTCTAAAGGAGCTGAAAAAAAATCAGCTTTAAGCCGGATAAGCTTTAAGCAAAGAAAGTATGGCTGCAACCTCTCTTTCTTGCACAAGAAATGTTGAAGGTTTTCTGCTAGGCTAGAAGCTGAGGATCAAACAGTACAATGTCTCACAGAGACTGTACTTAATTATATCCTTTAACAGACTATTCAAGGTAAACTAATTGGTGACTTGTAACAACATTCAGATAACATAGTTTGGAGGGAAAGTAGGCTTGAGGGTCTGTAAATTGTGAGTGGACAAGAAATTCAAAAGCATAGTGTAAAGTATAATTGAATTGATCGACTATATGGTCAAAAATTAAAATTTATTAATATAAATCTTCAGGGGATTCACATCCAAAGATTACCTGGAATCAGTAGTTGTCTTTGAAGGCTACCATATAAGTTAGGGAGTCTCCTAAGGGGCTTGATTTGTATCATTCAGAAACAAGAAGTGGACCTCTTCACTAAGTAGCATGCACATGACAATGGGAGATGGGGGCAGGAGCTGAGTAGTAAATAAACTTGAGGTTCAGCTTTTTTTAGATTTTGTAGACTAGTGTAGTGGATAGAGCCCTAGACCTGGAGACAAAGTTCTGCTTTCAAATACACCAGGGACTCTGGTTAGTTGTGTGACCCTGGCAAATTATTTCTTTCAGTCTTCTTCTGCATCTGTAAAATGGGAATCATAATGGCATCTACATCCCAAGGTCGGTGTGAGGATCAGATGACATGATATTTGCAAATCTTAAAGTGCTATATGTATGCTAGTTATTATTATTATTACTGGAGCCCTATATCTTCTGAAAACTTATTACCACAGATTTACTACTACATATAGAGGTTGCTTCTACTCTGTTTTGTGTCACCATAATAAAGCTTAATGCTCCCATTACTCTGAATTCTCATCTACTTGAGGTTTAGGAAGGAAGAGATTGTTGCTAAAATCAAAATTCCAAACCTAACTCCACTTCCTTCTCTATCATGAGTCGCAGGAAGACAGAACTCCAGACCAACTCCTCTCAGGTACTGGTTTTGGAGACCTTCTTTTCCCCATAACCATTCATGGGGAAAATAATTTACCTGTTCTAACTAATGAGATTGTGCCCTTCATCACGACTTGGTGTCCAGGGAATACATACATATGGAAGATTCCTTGATCTTGAACATACTTTCATGTGAAGAAACAATAATTAAACAGACATCTGACATAAACAACAAATACTTCATTCCTTTCTGGTCAACAGATGCCCCAGGTTTGGGGTCTTCCACAATTGAATTTTCAATAAAGAGTAGAGTGAAACCAAGGAGTTTTTCTATATACTTTATGTCATCTAGCTTTCCATAATCCTCAGTCATCTTTAGAAGATACAAAGGAATTGGATGGAGTAAATCCTTTGGAGACTGGTTCAGCACCTTTGATGTTTGACCTTTTTTTTTTTCCCCTTTCTTCACTGGAGTTTAAGAAAATAGAATCCAATAGTCCTTCATCATCACAATATCTAAGAAGGTAAGCATCCTACCAGTGAATTGGCATTTCCCTAATTTTTTGACTAGCAAGCTTTTACTTTTCATTCTATTCTCTATTCTTTTAGAGTCACCAGTTGTTGAAAGAAAAATGCCCCTACTTCCATTTTCTACTTTCATCCCCGATTATTCTTTCCTACTCCCTATACTCCTCTGCTTTGCCATTTTATCACAACCTCCTGAAACCACATTCTGTTACTAAAATAATTCTTTCATCATCATTATCATTGTCTCAAATGCTTTCTAATCTCTTACACTCAGAAAAACTAACCTTCTTCTGGAAGGCATTATAACCCAATTCTTTCTAGTACTGAATATTTCTTCTCACATGACTTTTGACATACTGGACAGAGGAGAGTAAACATATTCCTGATTCTCACTGGCTCTCTATTGCCATTTTCATAACGTCCCATTGCCACCACTCAGCAGTATCTCTACCTTTTAGTTTTCCTTGATCTGTCAGTTTCATCTGGTCCAGATGCTTATTAGACATAGAAGTAGACCTTCAGATTTTCTATCTCCTTCGTCAGGGAGGTTATTACTTGACTCACAATCTTCCTCTCTATCTCTACCTCTGCATGAGTACTTAGGAATTTAATGTGTACATTACTGAGTTATTGAATGCTAGATGTTTCACCAGTTTACTTAATTCTCATGACATGTCTTTGTTCTACTTTTGACACTCAAAGAGCTAGTAATAATCTGGATTGCATGATCACCCATAACTTTGCTACTTCTGTGGTCCTGAGCTATGTAAGAAATTTCTCTTTCTGATCTCACACTACAATCCTTTTATCTGTCCATCTAGCTTTTCATTTTCAGCCTATCTCTTTATGATCTCTAGTCTCCCCAACTATTTCCTGTACTGATCATCAGCTGTGCTCTGGCCTCATTTCTTGTTTTGTATTCTTGACCATACAGTTGCTCAGTTCAATCATATTCCATAATGAATTCCTTGACCCTTTCTCTTATAAGTATTCATACCTTACCAAATCAGCAGATGCTGTTACAAGTCATACAACCATATCAAGCAGGTTCAAAATGAATTAATACTATTAACTGGGTCTTTATCATTATGTGGCAATTCTTTTATTCTCCACTGATTTTTTGTTGTTGTTGTTAAACTCCTTACAATGGTCATTTTAAACTTTCAGTTCTCTCCTCATTCTCCCTAAAGCTCTATCCTATTTCCTCTTTGTAAAAGATTTTGTATCCTATTTTATGAAGAAAATCAGGGTCATCCCCACTTTTCTCTCCTATTCTGCACTTCAGAATGCCTCTAAGTCTTTCCCCATTAACTCCTCTCTTGCTTCAGTCTCTAAGGAGGATGCTTCTCCTTGCCAAGGCCAGCCCTTTTCTTTGTGCCATTGATCCTATTTCCTCCTTTATCCTCCAGGCATTTACTTTCTCTATTTCACTCTTTCCTTCCCTGATGCATGCAAAACATAGTCAGGTTTAAAAAAATCCTGAAAAATCTTAACTTGATTCAATGCCTTCAAATTATACTCATATCATTTCTCTCTGGCTCATCCAAACTGCAATAAAGGCATCTATACTCATTGTCTCTATTTCCTCAACCTTTCCTTATTTTTAGAACATCTATAATTCTGACTTCCAGCCCTACCACTGAACTGAAATTGCTCCCTTCCATGTCATCAATGACCTCATAACTTGTACATCTCTTTATTTTTCACTCATTCTTGAGCATATCTAGTTTCATATTCATAGATTTTTAGCTGAAAGGAACCTCAGAAGTCATTTAGTCCTACTCTCTCACTTTCAGAAAAAAAAAAAATTTGAGGCTTGGGGTGACACATGTGCTAAGTTGCAGAGCAGAACTTCAAACCTGAATTCTTCCTCCAAATCTAGTGCATTTTTTCTTCACTATCTCCTCTTTTCAGATGTTCATCGCGTTGATCCTACCATCTCATACATGTTTTCGTCGTCTTTCTCTGACATGACTCATTCTTAATCATCTCATGTTTTAGCTTTTTAAATATAAAAGCCCCTTGTCTTTCCTCTCCATAAACATTTCTCTTAGTGATATTATCAATTCCCATGGATTAAAATATATAAGAAAATAACTTGCAGATTTATATATCCAGCACCTATATTTCTATTGATTTCCTCCTCTATTCCTCCACCTACATTTTAAAGAGTTCTACCTGTATATCCCTTTGGCACCTAAAAAACATATTTAAAATGGTAAGTGACTTACCTAGGGGTCACACAGCTAATAAGTATCTGAAACCACATTCACAACTTTGTGATGCCAAGCTCAGCTCTCTATTTACTGCATCACCTGGCTATCTTTATGGAAGAAGGGGGAAAAAAGCTAATTTTGTATCATTCTATAGCTCCAGGCTGTTGGCATTTGGGCACATTATTCTCTGATCAATCACTTTTGTTCTCTAAACTACTTAAAGATGCTATTAAAACCAGATGGATGTCAAACTGACCTTGTTTGAATCCAGAGTACGAAACTGAGAGAAGTTACAGTATTTAGGAAATTTGTTCATTAAATACTTGCTATATATATAAATATAAATATTATATATATACATATATATATATATATTCCTGACCAAGTCTAAGAAGGACGGGAAATGTTAAACTAATGACTAATGAGAGAAAGTATCTGGCATTTTCATAACCTTCCAGAGTACATGAGCCTTGATCGTGCTCTGAACTACACAGAAATGAACCCATAGTGATCTAAAGTCAGAAAACCACCAGGAACTACTAAGGTATATAGCCTGAACTATAGAGTAAGAGGAATAATTGCTCACACCTGCACTTTGGTATGACTGTGGCTAGTCTTTCCTTGGTTGGTAGGAGTGGATTCTTGGTTTCTTTCAAATACTTTTCCAAAAACTAGAAAGAAAATTAACAATAATAATGCTATCAAACTAATTTGTGTTTAGATACCACATCATTATTCTTTTTTTTTCACAAGAATCCAGAAACCCCATCTATCATTCCTACAAGAAAGTTTCATAATCTTACATTATCATGTAGCTTGTATTCCTAATGTGATTAAATTTTCCAATTAAGGAAACGAATTCCTTTTCTATAAAAGCTCTGGGAATATGT
>NC_058132.1:555130586-555139077 GCF_016433145.1 Gracilinanus agilis | reverse complement strand
GGGAAAAAAGCTAATTTTGTATCATTCTATAGCTCCAGGCTGTTGGCATTTGGGCACATTATTCTCTGATCAATCACTTTTGTTCTCTAAACTACTTAAAGATGCTATTAAAACCAGATGGATGTCAAACTGACCTTGTTTGAATCCAGAGTACGAAACTGAGAGAAGTTACAGTATTTAGGAAATTTGTTCATTAAATACTTGCTATATATATAAATATAAATATTATATATATATACATATATATATATATTCCTGACCAAGTCTAAGAAGGACGGGAAATGTTAAACTAATGACTAATGAGAGAAAGTATCTGGCATTTTCATAACCTTCCAGAGTACATGAGCCTTGATCGTGCTCTGAACTACACAGAAATGAACCCATAGTGATCTAAAGTCAGAAAACCACCAGGAACTACTAAGGTATATAGCCTGAACTATAGAGTAAGAGGAATAATTGCTCACACCTGCACTTTGGTATGACTGTGGCTAGTCTTTCCTTGGTTGGTAGGAGTGGATTCTTGGTTTCTTTCAAATACTTTTCCAAAAACTAGAAAGAAAATTAACAATAATAATGCTATCAAACTAATTTGTGTTTAGATACCACATCATTATTCTTTTTTTTTTCACAAGAATCCAGAAACCCCATCTATCATTCCTACAAGAAAGTTTCATAATCTTACATTATCATGTAGCTTGTATTCCTAATGTGATTAAATTTTCCAATTAAGGAAACGAATTCCTTTTCTATAAAAGCTCTGGGAATATGTACCATGCTTTGGTGCCAGGACATAAATCCAACCTTCTTCTGGCATCTTATGGCCCCTTCTTCCACTTCTTAACAGGCACACAGAAACAACGCTAAATATGAATGTTTTACAGGTAGGTGACTTATGAAAGTAGAGTCTTATTGTGATGATTGTTTCATTTCATTCAGTGAAAATATTTTATTCCTTTTGACACACATAAAATAGAGATGTAATGAGGAAAAGTTACTATCCTGCTACTATTCTTGCATATTTCATGTTCTGTGGATAAAATACCCACTTTTATAATTTAACTAGGGTTAGCTCATCTTCAAGATAATTCCAGTAAGATAATGGGTTTAATGTGTACTTCAGTCTGTTACCAACCAAATCTTTTATAAACCAAAGTACAATTGAAATTTAAACTATTACTGAGGATACAAATGTAATATATTTTATCAGTCTGAATGGGGATTTCATTGTTATCCTGAATAATTAGTAGGTTAAAGAACAAATCATAGAAGCAATAACTTTGTGAAAGAGAATGCTAACAATGAAAAAATATATCAAAATTTCAGTGATGCAGCAATAGCAGTCCAAAGAGAAAAAAATCAGTCTCTGAAAACATATTTTTTAAAAGTTGGAAAAGAGAAGACTAATATACTGATTATGCAATTAAAAAAACTAGAAAATAAATTATAAATTATTACAAAAGTTGACAGTGAAAAATATAATAATAGCTAACATTTTATATAATACTTTAAAATTTTCTAAACATTATATATGTATATGTGTATATGTTATATATCTATATATATTTGCAATATTTAATTTGAACCACACACACAAAAAAAAACCCTGCAAGATAGGTGCTATTATCACCATATGTTATGGATCAGGAACCTGAGGCTGAAAGTGCTTAAATAATTTACCCGGGGTCCCACTGACAATAAGTGTTATAGTTTGGACTTGAAATAAAGTGTTTCTTACTCTAAGGGTAGAAAACTCCAACCACTGTCACATTTTCTATCAATAAAAAAACTAGAAATGATTAAAAACTAAAATCTTGTTCTTTAAAAGACTAATAAAACTGAAAAACTATTAATAAATCTGAATGAAAAGAGAAAAGAAAATCAAAATCCCTACCCCCTCTAATGAATAAGGTGAAATCACAACATTTGGAAGGAAACAGAATGATCAGAGTCTAGAATAGCCAACTATATGCAAACAAAAACAAGCATTTAAAAGAAATGTATGGTTACCTAGCAAAATTTAAAATATCTAAATAACCAATCAAGAAGTAGAGATCTTAAAGAAACCAATCTCAGAAAATGAAATTGAGCTAGTCCTAAATGAACCACAAAAGAGGTAACAAGTTACTCAGGTCCAAGATCTTGGGTTCAAATTTGACTTTAGACACTTCCTACTGGGTGACCTTGTGCAAGTCACTTAACTCTAATTGCTTCATCCTTACTACTCAAATCTATGCAACAATCTATATCAAATCTTTGGGACAATCCCATTCAAAATATATACAACATGTATGAAATATCAATGAATACACAATTATATAACTAGACTTAAAGACAAATAATAAATGATAACATTAGAGACATTTACTTTTATTTAAAAGTTAATGAAGAGTTTTCTTAGAGATCTAGAAAAAATAAAATTCATTGGGAAGAAAAAATCTTACGGTATAAAATATTTTAAAAGTAAGAATAAAGCACAAATAACTCTTTTCCCCAAATAATAACATAAACACTATAAAATTGCTTAATTTTAGTTAAAAATGAAAATGTAGATGAACAGAACAGACTAGAAAAGAAAGAATTGAAAACAATTGAACCCAGTGTTTGATAAGCTTGATGGCATAAATTGCTTGAGAAAGAACCCCTTCTTTGAGAAGAACTGCTAGCTAAACAGAAAGCAGTTTGGCAAAAATAAGGTTTAGACTAATATTTTAGATTGATTTTAGGTTTTCTATGACCTTTGATGGGATAAAAAAATTACAGCATTATTTTAATAGAATAGATTTCTTTTGTAATCCTACTTATTCAATTTTTCGCATTTAAAAACATTACTCTGAGAAAGGATCCATAGATTTCACCAAACTGTGAAAGGGGTCCTTCACCTGACACTAAAAGGATTAAGAACCCTCGAAAGCAGGGGTCGGCAACATATGGCTCTCAAGCCATATCTGGCTCTTTTGAGGGCCAGATATGGCTCTTTCTGCAGGAGCCATAAAGTCAATTTTTTTTTCAGGTGCTGTTACAGGAGCGCACACTGTGAGCAATGTATGGCTCTCACGAAATTACATTTTAAAAAATGTGGCGTTTATGGATCTCACGGCCAAAAAGGTTGCCAACCCCTGCTCTAAAGTAAAGGGTCAAGATTGTCATAAGTTATAAAACAAATAATTTAGACCACATGGTTTTGAAAAGCTTGAGCATGAACTAAATTTAAAGAACCATGTTAAAATGCAAAACTTTAAGTGGAAAAAAATCATGACAAAAACTTGACATTTGAGAAATATGAGAAATAAATTCAAATATAAAAGATCAAAAACTATTCCTCATTTATCAATGGATAAGAACAACCAGTTCTTAAAGGAAATATAAAGTATTAACAACTATATGAAAGATTGTTCCAGATCACTGCTAATAGAGAAATATAAGACAAAACAAATTCTGAGCTTTTACTTCACATCCAGAAAATTAGCAAAGATGACAAAATGTTGAAACCGGTAAAAATGAAAGGGCCATGGGAAAACACACACTGGCCCACTATGTGTGTGAATCAGTTTTATCATTCTGGAAAGTAATTTAGAAATATATTAAAAAGAAGTGATTAAATATTTGTACCCTCTAAACCCACTGCTTGGTTTGTACCCCAAAGAAGATAAAGGCAGAAAGAATGGTCTTATATAAACCAATATGTTCACTATAGTCCTTCATAATAGTAGTAGAGAGGGAAAAAAAAGTAGATGCCAAATAATTTGGGGAATGCATAAATAAACTAATGTAATGACATATATTTGTGACACATGAATTTAAAGGCATTATCATTGTATTTTTTTTTAAACCCTTGTACTTTGGTGTATTGTCTCATAGGTGGAAGAGTGGTAAGGGTGGGCAATGGGGGTCAAGTGACTTGCCCAGGGTCACACAGCTGGGAAGTGGCTGAGGCCAGGTTTGAACCTAGGACCTCCTGTCTCTAGGCCTGACTCTCACTCCACTGAGCTACCCAGCTGCCCCTATCATTGTATTTTGAGAAATGATGAATGTGAAAATTCATAGGAGCAAGGAAAGATGTATGTAAACTAAAGTAAACAGAATCATGAAGAGAATATACATAATCATTATAACAATGTATGCAGAAAGATAAAAATTAGATGCTGGGTGCTAAATAACTATAATGATGATGGTATGCAAAGGTGGAGAACTATAGGTATAGAATGTTTTATTTTTGCTGGGCTGCTTTTTTCTTTTTTTTTTATTGTTTGTTACAAGGAATCCCTTGTAACAAACTGTGTAGGGACTGTGAAGTATATTGAATACTCATGTAAATATATAAACATTTCAGTAATTATTTAAGAAATTTTGGAAAAACATTATTTGCTAATGGGTAGTCCAAGATAATATAATAAAAATGACAATTCTACCTAAATTAATGGACTTATACAGTGTTTTACCAATTAAGCTACAAAAAAACTATTTACAGAACTAGAAAAATTAATAACAAAATTAATCTAGAAGAACATAAAATTAAGAATATGAAAGGAATTCATGAAAAAAAATGTGAAGGATGATGGCATAACAGTACCAGATTTCACATTGTACATACAGCAGTGATCTTCAAAATAATCTGGTTCAACTGACTAAGAAATAGAATGGAGTAACAATGGAATAGATTAGGGGTAAAAACCTTTGCATTTGGATAAGAACTCACTAATTGATTAAAAAAAACTGCTGAGAAAACTGGAAAACAGTTTAGCAAAAACTTATTATATGCCAGTATCTCAAACCCTATATACCAGAATAAAGTCAAAATGATTATATGTGATATACACATAAAGAGTGATACTATAAGTAAATTAAGGTAACATAGAATAGTTTACCTTTCAGAGCTCTGAAGGGAAGAATTTATGACCAAACAAAAGATAGAGAACATTACAAAATGTAAAATGAATAATTTTGATTATATTAAATTTAAAGATTGTGTACAAATACATCCAATGCAATCAAGATTAGAAAGGAAACAAACTAGGAAAAATAAATTTATAACAAAAATTTTTCTGATAAAGGTCTCATTTCTCAAATATGTTAGAGAACGAAGTTAAATGTATAAGAATGCAAGCCGTCCCACATTTGACCAATGGTCAAAGGATATTAATAGCAGTTTTCAGATAAAGTAATCAAAGCTATCAATAATCATATGAAAAAGGCTCTAAATTCCTTTTGAATAGATGAATCCAAATTAAAACAACTCCGAGGTACCACCTCACCTCTCTCAAATTGACTAATAGGTCAGTAAAAAAAAGTGATAAATATTGGAGGAAATGGGGCAAAATTGGGACACTAATGCATTGTTGGTGGATTTGTGAAATGATCCAACCATTCTAGAGGCCAATTTGGAATTACACTCAAAGGGCTATAAAATAATACACATACTTTATTCCAGTAATATAACTACTAGGTCTGTATCCCAGAAAGGTCCAAAAAAATGGGAAAAAACATACTTGTACAAAAATATTTATAGTAGCTCTTTTTGTCATGGCAAAGAATTGGAAAATAAGGGGATATCCATCAATTGGTTCCTTGTTCTTTATTAGCTTCATATTAGTTATTTTTACAGGACAGCAATATTCCTTATAAACTATATGCCATAATTTCTTTAACTTTTCCCCAAAATTATGCCAGAATTATTTTGAGTTTTTGCTATTTTAACAAAAAATGATATTATGAATAAATTGGCATATCTGAGATTCTTTTTTTCCCCATCTTTCACCTCCTTAGTACATATGACTAACAGTGTGATTATGGGTCAAAAGGTATGGATATTTCAGTCACTTTTTAGTCATAATTTTGAATTGCATTTCAGAATGATTAGCCTACTTTATAGTTCTAATAGTATATTATTATGCCTTTTTTTTTCCCACAGTCCCTCCAACATGCCCTTTTCCCTTCTTTCTTTGTTATCTTTGTCATGTTGCTGGGAGAAAAATAAAACCCTGAGTCTTTTTGATTATCTATTTCTTTTTTTTATATATAAATGATTTGGAACCCTATCACATAGTTCTTCATATTTTTTTATTTTCCTGTTAAAAGTTGTTTCATGTCCTTTGACAACTTATTCATTGAGGGATGAATATACTTTCACTCATTAATATGACTTTTTTCCTTCAAAGTCCAATTTCCACTTTTCATTAAAAGTCTGATTTCTTGGGAGCAGCTGGGTGGCTCAATGGATTGAGAACCAGGCCTAGAGACGGGAGGTCCTATGTTCAGATCTGACCTCAGATACTTCCTAGCTATGTGACCCTAGGCAAATCACTTAACCCCCATTGCCAAAAAAAAAAAAAAGTCTGGTTTCTTCCTCATCCACTCTTTCCTCAGTACCTTGTACTTAGGGGAATTTAAAGGACTGCATGAGACAATGATGTCTCATAAGACAAAGTAGTTTGCAAACTTTAAAGATCTATGTAGGATCATAGGACCATAGAATTAGAAACAGAAGGGATTAATTTCCTTATTTTACAGATAAAAGAACTATAATCCAGAAAATTTAAGTGACTTGTCCAAGGTGATAACAGGCAACAAATAGCAGAACTGTGATTAGTGTCCAGCTATAAATAAATATGTATTGGATATATGAAAGACAATTAATTGAATTTTTAAAAGTGGAAAAGGAATGTAGATGCAGTCAGACTGAGATGTCTATAAGTGTATTAGAGTTAGATGATTGTCATAATTCTCAATTGTTTAAAAAAATCTTATGATGTTTCTGAAAACACAAATATAGCCAAATCTGCTCTCCCTTGCCAATAGCCAATGATAGAGGATATACATTCTCAATATTTAAGTTTATTTCTTAAGTGTTCTCTAGCATAATGAGAGAGGAACAGTTCTACTTGAAAGACAAGGCTTACTAGAGTAAAGTCAGACAGTAAATAAGCATTTTTAAACACTGTGCCAAGCACAGAGGACTCCTTGATGCCTCCATTCAAAAAACATTCATTAATCATTATGTGTAAGGTTTATTTTTATTGTTGTTCAATTGCTCCAGTTGTGTCCAACTCTTAGTGACCCCGTTTGGGGTTTTCTTAACAGAGATACTAGAGTGATTTGCCATTTCCTTCTCCAGTTCATTTTAGAGATCAGAAAACTGAGACAAACAAGATTAAGTGACTTGCCTAGGGTCACACAGCTAGATTTTTTTTTTAAAAGGCATAGTCTCTACCCTCAAGAAGCTTTTCATTATTTTCATAAAATATTCCTCATATTTTAATTTAGGAAAATGACTACAAGCTATAGGGGAATAAATATAGTCTTTCCCTACAACCATTCCCCTCAGAACCATCACTCAAAGGGAAAGGTGAACTTAAAAATCAATTTATTTTCTTAATAAGTAAACATCTTTTTCTTCCACAGGAAAGGTCTTGCTACTGCTGGAAGTCCTTGGAAATGACCTTAAGATGCTTCTGGTCAGTTTCACCTATAATTAATTGTCCACAGAACTGGCTAACTTGGACTCAAAAGAGGACCACCCCCCTTTTTAGAATGACTAGGGAGAACCCCATATGCTTTTTTTTTTTAAAGCAAAAAAAAAAAAAACAACAAAAAACAGAAAACAAAAAAACAAAAATAAAGGTGTAAGAGTCACAGAGGAAAATATCTTCTTAGAGTAAAGGAGACAGTTAGAACTCCAGGTTTCCCTTCAGACCGGGCAAATAATGACTATCTGCCTAATTTCAATCAGAGCCCCCATGGCATATGTCCATGTTGATGATTGGACAAAAAAAGGAGTGTCTGTGATCTGATGCCAAGAGCTGCTCGCTGCTCAAATAATGTTTCTCTCCTACAGTCTAGTGGAGTTCTTTGTGCTAAAAAGGTAAGAGAAGTAGTGATATTTGTTAACTCTTTCAAAGGCTTGTAAATTATTCAGCTATTTTATCAGGGCTCACCAGCTCTTCTATCAAAACGAGCTGCTCTGATTAACGTTATCAAGAATATAATAAAGCGGATTGATCAGTCACATACTGAAATGTTGAATTTGGGCTTTGGAGGGGCAAAAAAAAAAAAAAGTTGGATTTTCCTTCCCATATCTCCCCACCCCCAAAGAAAGAAGGAGAGGCAACTGTGCAGTGTGAAGCCCTCCTCATTTCCTCTGTAGGAGAGAACGCTCCAGCTAGCTAGAAGCCTCATATTCACAAGGCAAACAAAGCATCATTTTTTAATGACTCTTCTGAATACATTTTTTGCAGCAGCTTGCCTAGACCTGCTTGTCATAATGGTTTCTTCAAACGCTTTTTAAAGCCTGTGATGTTCAAGGCCCTAGCCTTCCCCCTCTCCTGCTTGTTCTTCATGTGTCATAGTTGTCAACTAAAATAGAGCACCTAGCCTTTGTTTCAAGATGGTACCTGATCAATATCATCAATCCGGCTCACTCCCTCTCTCTCTCTTTCTCTCTCTCTCTCTCTCCCTCTCTCTCTCTCTCCCTCTCTCTCATGCTCTCTCTCTCTCT
>NC_058132.1:555085984-555125984 GCF_016433145.1 Gracilinanus agilis | reverse complement strand
CCCCTCCTCTTTTCTGATTATAATCTCTCGTCCCTCAGCCATTATTCACAGTCTGTTTTCGTGTTTAGTATTTCAAATATATGAGGTATCCATTTACCTCCTCTGGATTGGTGAGAGTATTGACTCTACATTGAAAAATCTTAACTTGCATCACTAACAATTAAAGTGCCAGGTAATGTTGTCCAGAGACTCATCAGAACTTATGACTACAATAGTTTCTCTTTAGGATCCCAGTTATGGAAGTGGAGCAAAAAAGGCAATCTCATTGCCAGTGCCAATAGAACGGTATGGCTCTGCTTTACAGAATGTGTTGAATATGGCTTAAAAATAGAAGTAGCTTAAAAAGAATACACATAGTTTAGATGTGTGTTTTTGACATTCACATTTTTTTTTGATCCTCTCAGTGAGCATGAACATTGATTGGAAGGCAGATATAGCAGAATTCTGAGTATCTTCCCGGATGTGTCTGAGTATGCTCTTTAAGGCTGTTAATGATGAGACCACAATGACTTATTGAACCATTTCATTGGTAACTTGTTTGGTTTATTTGATTGTCCTTTATATCTCGCTGCTTTGGTTTGCTAGCCTTTATTCAAGCACAATTTCATCAGCAAAGTGATGCAAATGATTGCTAATAAAGAACCTTTCCTAATAGGAACTAATAAAAACAGATTTTCTTAACAAATATGCAGTAAATAGATTGCCTACATGTTGAATTATAAAATTTATGCATTTGCAGATGAAGCAAAATAAAAATAAAAATTAAGATAAGCTAACTGGGTAATTCAGTACTTTTTTAATGAACTATTTTGGGGGTAACAAGATCTCTGATAGATGCTTTCTTCTATTTAGATGAGGTATTTATCTTTTTAGAAAATCATACTTGAGCATCTAACATGCCAAATGACATATAGCCTGTTATTTCCAGTAGAGTAGGATGTTTTGTAAACTGGCTCCACATATATAACAAATACACAACACAAATAAAAAGTTTCAAAACATGAGAACTCAAAATACATATTGCTATAAACTCTTTATTTTTAAACTTTGATACACAGAATATTACAATTCTTTCCTTTTTTACCTGGGTTGGTCTCGAATCTGTTCTTCTCATTGCATGGCCACTTTTTGATGGTCATAATTTAGAATTACTCAACCTAACTTCATAATTAATAAAGGCATGCCAAAAATAAAATTGTCATGCTATCCAAAATTACTTTGATTTGCTTTATTTTCAATGTATATTATTACCATTAGCATACAGAGAGAGGTGTTTGGGGAAGATATAATTTTGTTGCTCACATATCTGAGTTTCATTTTGTATTTATGGATTTTTTTTTCAGGAGAAGAATAAATAGGTGAAAATAGTTCACCATCATATGATTTGTTTTATCCTTAGGCATTGCCTGAGGTTACTGGTACATCCCTGGCTTTCAGTATTGAAAAGTGAAATGCACAACAATGAAAATTTTATTAAAATGTATGTTAACCCATTATAGTATGTTCATTTTCAATTCTTTGTAAGAAAGCATGATGTATCATTTTGTGTGTGTCATTTTTTTAAAAAAAGAGATGAGTCAAGTAAAGGAGCAAATTTAATGGGGGAATTTTATGGGAAACATTATACAAATGGCAGTGTGTGCGAGTCCCATTATTAAAATAATTTGTCATTGTATGAAAAAATGGTATAAATTTACAGAGTCTTCTTCAGTTATCTGTCCTCCTCCTTTTTTTTTTTTTAAATGACAGTGGCTTTTGTGCAGTAAAGACAGACACGTTCTCAGGCAAAGCCCATTTCAGGCCAGAATTTCTGAGAGCCCTATTAATGTTTCATGCTAATCAAGGAGAGTGGGAAATAGAGCTGACAGGTGCTTTCTACTCTGCTTATTCCTGTCTTCCTGCATTAGACATTACTAGCTAAAAAAGAGCCAATATGGTTCTTTTCCAATGCATATAGTGACAAGGGCAGAAATAAAATGATTCTTGGCTTAAGTTTCCAGTTGTTTTCCATCTTGGATTAGCTGATAACATCCATGGTTATATGAGTGCATTGATTATTAATAAAAACTGTTTTACTTTGAACTGTAACCTCAACAGGATGAAGCCATTTGGGCCCAGTACTCTGTAGAAGTAAAAATGGCCATATTATTCGTGAGCCCCACCAAGTTACCATTTGAGTTTTTATATTCAAACCAGTTATGCATAAGTAGCTTAGGTTCATCATCCATTTGAAATTTTCTTAAATGTAAATTTCAGAGAAAAAGGTAACAACTTATTTGCCTCTGCTATCCAGAGGCACGATTTGGAGGGGAATAATGTGTTTTCACGTCTTTGCTAAAATATATCCATCTATGCCCAAATAACTACAGACTAAGGGGTTGGGGGCAGGGGGGCAACAATCTGTTGGTTCAAGGCTTTACTTTCTCTGTTTAAATTTTTAATCTGATGGAAATCCTTAAACTGTATGATGATATCTCTTATTAAATAAAGTCAAAATACCTTACCCCTGTAGGCAAATTTTCATTTATCCTAACTATTATGTGTTTAAAAATGATTTCTTAGCATGGCTGACTTTTCCACATCTTTTATTCATAGAAAAACTTTTTTTTCATAAAGTGCATTTAGACATGCCAAAGAGTGTTACCTTCAACTTCAGTTACTGAGGGCCTGCCATTTCCTGACAACCTCTCCACGTTTAGTGTCTATCTTAGGGCTGTGAAAGGTGACATATGGTGCCTTTGGGATAAAATGAAGTATTATTGTGCTTAGGTTTCAAGTAGCAAAGGTTAGACCTCAAAAATGCGCCAATCCAAGAACAAACACTTATATTGGAAATAAATTGCAATGTGGGAACAACCTTTCCCGCTAATTATTGCCGAAGTGTCACCAATATTGAATATACTTTAACTAATAATGTACAAATGTATATTCAATAGAAAAATCAAAGAAAAGTGTTTAAAGTAGAGCCACTTATTTCAGAGTAATGAATGGGCCTAACAAGCCAAAAAATGAATTTATATTCTTTGGAGTTCCCCCACTGGCCTTTTTCATTTTCATTTTTTAAAAATCATAGGTTATAGGATTTAGAATTACAACTGGGAAAGACCTTCTACACTCCACTGTTTCATCTTATAGAAAAGGAACCTGAAGAGTTAAAGGGACTTATTTAGGGTTACACAGTTATTAAATAACAGAACTAGAATTTGGTTCCAGATCTTCTGACTCCATTTTTATCCTTCAATGAAAAATTAGTCTATGACTATGTTTACTAAAGTCCAGAATCAAATTAAATTGGGAATTAATTTGGATAATGAGAAGTAATGAAAACTAACTTTATCTTAGCAGTGTTCAGTCAAAAAACATTTATTAAGTTCCTACTATGTGAGAACTGAGGGTAGCTAGGTGACACAACAGATAGAATATGAATCCTGGAGTCAAGAAGACTTTTCTCGAATGATTCTTGTGATCCCATTTCTGTTGGCAAAAATACTGGACTGATTTGTCATTTCCTTCTATAGTTCCTTTTACAGATGAAGAAACTGAGGTACAGGGTAATGTGACTTGCCTACAGTCACTAGTAAGGGACTGAAGCCAAATTTGAACTTGGGAAAATCAGCTTTCATGACTCCAGTCCTGGCACTGTGCCCACTGGACCACCTTGTTTTTATAGTCGGTCCTTAATACAATTTTATTGAATTGAATGTAGAAAGCAAATCAATATAAAGAAACTAAAACTTTCAGAATTCAAATATCTTGCTATTGTTATATAGTCAGTCATATGCTTGTGCAAATGAATTCTTTTGTGGATCCAGTCAATCATCAAGGATTTAGCAAGCACCTACTCTGTCAGGAAATGTCCCATGAACACCAATGACAGTTTGTGAAAAGTATTTATTTGACTGAATTTACTTTTTGTTAATTAATATTTATTAAATAGCTCTTTTGTGTAGGGCACAGAACTAAATGTTTGGTTAGACAAATTTAGAGGAAATTTATACTTTAATAAAATAAATAAATGAATAAACAATTATCTAAGAAAAAAAACACTGACATTTATAGAGAATTTTAAGATTTACCAAATGCTTTTCTTATTAAAAAGAACCCTATAATATAAATAGGGTAAGCATTATTGTTTTCCTCATTATTTTAAGCAAACTTTACCCTCTATTTTAGAATAGATACTGTGTATTGGTTCCAAGGCAGAAGAGCAGTAAAAGCTAGGCAGTGAGGGTTAAGTGACTTGCCCAGAGTCACACAGCTAAGGAAGTGTCTGAGGCCAGATTTGAACTCATAATCTCTCATCTCTAGTCCCTGTAAGCATTATTATTATGAATTTATGGTTGGAAAAATTGAGACCATAAAGGCTGCATTACATATGCTCTATTTGTTCTATGGATTGGCAGTAACATGCTATGGAGAGAAAGATACATCTTTATCTGGAAAACTATGATTCTTGTGGCATAGAAATGAGAAATAAGTTAAGGATTCTGATTAGAAGAAATAGGAGAATAAAAACTATAGAGCTCAAAATTTCAGAACCAGCAGACTGCTTTGGAAGTAGTGGTGGTCTAATTTAATGGAGGACATAAATAATCATGGTTAGACTGGCTGCTACTACCACCAACATGGGATAATACCTTTAGCATGGAGGAAGAACCATGAGAAATGATCATCACCATGCTGTAGGGCAGAAGGGATTTGACGGGGTTACCTAAGCTTTCCGGGTTCCGTTTGGGAGCTTTGGCTCAGGCCACACTGATGGATTCCAGGTTCCATATATTGTCCTCTAAACTCTCCGGCATATAAAGTTCTGCAAATGTCAACACAGACCACATTCCAGATTGTCACAACAGAATCAGAGGATGAGCTACTGGACCTCTCCTGGGGGCCTTACACAGGAGAAGATGTGAAGGATCACTTGCAAAAGTCATAGGATCAAGGGATTTATGTTTGGAAGAGATCTTAGAGATCATATAATCTAAACTCCTAATTTTGTAGATGAGGAAACTGAGGCCAGGGCATCATTGTTAATCCTCCTCTCTGTATCACTTCCTAAAGCTATTCAATGGTCAACTCCTTTAGATTCTACATCCACAAAGCATTTCTCATCTCTTCCTTATCTCCACTCATGGAACCAATCATGCTAGTTCCAACCCTATGCCTAGACTATTGTGACAGTTGCCTGACTTAATTCCCACCAAACTTTCTTTTTTACAATCCAAACACCTTCCCCATCTGAACTATCAAAATAATATTCCCAAGACACAGGTTTTTATGAATCACTTCTTCACTCAAAACACTTCAGCTTGTTCCTTATTGTCCCTAGAAGGATAAAATTCAAATTCTTTAGCCTGGCATTCCACAGAATGATTATAACTGACTTCACACAGACCTTTAAAATACTCCCCTTCGCATACTCTGTGTTAGAAGAAAACTGGGACTTTATGTGCCACTTCCTGCATGAGACACAAGATCTCCTTTGTTCATGGAATTAATCCTTCTATTTTTAATACTCAGATGAGGTACCATTCCTTCCATGAAGATTTTCTGATTCCCCAAAGTATTAGTAGGACATTGATTACTTTTTTACATCTCTAATGAAACTTTAGATCATTTTATTCAAAATAATAAAGGGGATAAATTATGAATTTACTCTTACTCAAAAGAGAAAAATTTTAGGCACAGAGATAAACAAATGATCTATAATTTTATTGGAGTGTGAAACCCTCCATGTGGGAACCCTTTCTACCAAGCAGTTCATAGCCCACCTATGACTTAGTAGATAAGCAGGTGTGTTGTCAAGGGTCCCATAGTTAATTAATATGTGTGGTGTTTCAGGGAGGAATTTGGAGCCATGGCCTCCTTACTCTAAAACCATCACTCTATGCAGTATACTATGCTGCCTCTAAAATTGCATGTTTATGGGTATCTATGTGTATATGCATGTATATTTTAATATATGAATATGTATCTATAAATAAATTCATACATATATTTATAGATACCAATACCATCTGCACTTGATTCTTTTCAAAAAGCAGGGGCCAGCATCCTGTTTCCAGAAACATATTCTAGACTCGGCTCTCCTCCATATTGTTTTATTTTACGCAATAGGGAAAAAGCTCTGTGTATTTGATCTTTCCACTTGGTTTTCATTCTCTTCTACTCCTTTCCTGTTTTCTTATATCTTTCTTCTCTGGTTCTGTACTCTGTTCTACCTTGAAGCAAGAACTCTTTTTGTGAATTGACTCACCTCTATCTTAGAATGAGAAACCAATAGTCCCATTTCTGTTAGACACATGGAAAATCCACAATTTACAATTATCCTATAATCACTAAAACGTTCTAGTTTCAAGAACCAACCTCAAAGTCTTCATAATAAACCTGTGTAAATTAGATGCTGGAAAACAAGACACTTTGGCTATCTTTGTCTTCAGGAGTCAGGAATTGCTTTTTCTTTGAGAGTTCTTGAGAGAACAATTGTGTTTTTCCCCAAATAATATTACCTGACCCTCTGCTTTCTTAAAGGTCCTTTTAGAATTGCCTATGTTTCTGTCCCTTTCCAAAAATAAAATTCTCTAGATTTAAAGCAGAAGCACCTTACTTAAAGATGCCAATGTGAATGAAAGATAAATGACACCCTCAGTCATCCCTGATGCTTCAAGACTTTCCTGCTCACTCCTTGTGTCCAATCAGTTGCTAAGTCTTGTTCATTCTATCTTCACAACTCCTATGTTCATTGCATTTTCTCAACTCACAGAGCCATCATCATAAGTCAGACCAATATCACCTTTCCGGGACTATTCCAATAATCTTCTTACACTTTGTTCATTCAGTCTTCCCCTTTTCCAATCCATCCCCCACACAGCTGCCAAATGGATATTCCTAAATAACAGTTTTGTCCATGTCACTCCCTTGTTCAAGGAGCTCCAGCTGCTCCCTTGCCTCTGGGGTAAAATGCAAACTGCTAGGTTTGACATTTAAAGCCCTTCACAATCTGGCCTAAGCTTACCTTTCCAGTCCTATTGAACACTAGTCTCCTCTGTGCACTCCCTGGGTTCTAGACAAACTGTCCTACTTGCTTTTCTAGTACATGACAATTCATCTTCCATCTTAGAATGTATTTCATCCTCAAAGAATTCTAAGTTTTTGTTAAAGTTCAGTTCACAATGTCTATGCTGAATTTGGAGTTTGTCTTGTACATTAGTATCCACAGAGCAGTGTAGAGAATACCATGATTTCAAGACCTTAGATCTTAATAGATATAGGATGATTTCTAAGAATTAAAGGGAACTTCAGGAATTTAAGGATCTTGTATAATGCACTTCCATCTCTGCCCTCCAGAATGACTAAAGGATATTGCTTGTTTGATACATTTGGGGATGGAAATGCCAGACTCAGGAATCAATATATTGGAGGTTCATGCATTTGGATGAAATGTATCAACTTACAGATTCATAGTCTGAGCAAAAGATGAAGGACTATGTTGTCTCCTTAATGTGCAAAAAGAGATGAAAGGCCAAAAAATAAAATCAACTAAGGCCCCATATTTCTTCTCAGATCTGTAGTTGTGCAACCTTTAATAGTTGTACGACTTTGAGTTAGTTGACTTACATTTCAGTTACTCATCTCTAAAAAAAAGAGGGTAGGGATTGAATCAGATAACCTCTAAAATAACTTCCAGCTTTGATCCTCTGATCCTCTGATTCTTGTGTGTCAGGCTAGAAGGAAAATAGGAACCAAGTTTATAAAGTAGAAAATGTAATTACTAAGGAATCAAAAAGCCTTGGTTCCAGTCCCTGAGCTGTTCATGTAATAGCAATGTTAGTGTAAATAAATTACTTGATATCTCTGGATTCAGTTTTCTTGGATCTGCTTACTTCACTCAGCATCAGTTCATATGGATTTTTTCCGTACTTCTCTGTGTCAATCATACACATAATTTCTTACAGCACATTAATATTACATTATATATTCCTGAACTATAACTTCTTTAGACATTCCCCAGTTGATGAACATCTACTATGTTTTTAATTCTTAGCTATCACAAAAAAGAGTTGCTATAAATATTTTGTGTGTGGAGGCACTTTCTTTTTTTATCACTGGCTTCTTTGGGGTATAAGCCCAGTTCTAATTCAAAGAGTATGAGCATTTTAATCACTTTATTTGCATAATTTTATATTTTTTTACAAAGTGGTGGTACCTTTTCACAAATCCACCAATAATGTATAATTAGTGTGCTGATAATTCTGCAACCTCTCCAGTATTGATTATTGGTTCATCTTTTGCCAAATCACAGGTTATAATTTAGGGCACATGAAGGATCCCTCAATATCTCCTCCATCCATAATCTGTTGCCAAAGCCTGTCATGACATCTCTTGAATAGATCCTCTTCTCTTCTTTAATATTGCCATTGCTATGGTGCAGACTCTCATCATCTCTCACTCCTGGATTATTGCAATAGCCTGCTGGTAGCTCTGTCTGCCTGCCTCAAATCTCTCTCCACTGAAATCCATCTTCCATTTAGATGCTAAAATGATTATATCAAAATGATGGTCTGATCCCACCTTCCTCCAAGTCAGTAAACTTCAGTGGGTTCCTATTGCTTCCAAAAACAATTGCCCTTTATACCCATCTTTCTACCTGGCCCATACTCTTTGATACAGTGACAGTAAGCTCTTGTCTGTTATATTCTCTGGTATTTTCCCCTTTGCTTGGAATGTTTTACCTCCTTAGAATTCTAATCTCTTTCGCTTCCTTTAAATTCCAGTTAAAATTCCACCTTCTAGAGGAAACCTTCCCTGTTTCCTCTTAATTCCAGTGCCTTCTCTCTGTTAATTATTTCCTACATAGATTGTTTTGTATATATTTGTTTGCATGGTTTTCCCTCATTAGATTATAAGCTCCTTGAGGGCAGGGACAATTTTTTTTCTTTTCTTTTTTCTTTTTTTTTTTTTGAATCCTCTGGACTTAACATAATGCTTGGCACACAGGTGCTTTAGTAAATGTTTATTGATTAATTGTTTGCAAGGCGAAGTCTCAAGGTTGTTTTGATATGAATTTCATTTATTATTTGAGACAGTGAAACATTCTTTTATGTACTTTTAGATATTTTGTAATTCTTATTTTGAGAACCACTTGTTCATGTACTTTGATCATTTAAATGTTTTAATTATTTATAAATTTTTGATACCAAAACCTTTTTAGAGAAATTTATCTTTTTAAGTTCTTCCAAGAAGGTTTTTGGGGGCTTTGTGTCCATTGGAGGAGAGAGAAGAAGGGAACTTTAATGTAGCAAATAAACAAATTAATTAATTACAAAAATAAATTTAATACAAAATTTTTCCTATTCTATTGCTTCCTTCCTTATCATTTGTCTGTTAATTTTGCCTGTGCAGAAGCTTTTCAGTTTCATGTAGTTATCAATTTTATTTTTTGTGATTGCCTCTATATCTTGTTTAGTTAAGTGTCTTCCACTTATAGCTGTGAGAGGTATATGATCTGCTTTTCTTCTTTTTTTTTTTTAAAGCATGATCTTTAATATTAAGGCTACATATTCATTTAGAAAGTATTAGTATTATGAAAGAAATATTAGTATTGTGAAAGATGGTGTAAGGTGTTGCTCTAAACCTAATCTCTGACAGATAGATTTCCTGTTTCTCCAGCAGTGTTTTTTTTTTTTTCAAACTAAATAAGGATTTTTTCCCTAGGTGATTTGTGTTTTCCACATTATGAGACTCTGAGTTACTGAGTTCTCCTATTCTTGATTCTCCCAAGTCTCATCTGTTCCATTGAACTATCTCTCTGTTTTGTTTTGTTTTCTTAACCAATACCAAATGGTTCAGTAACTGCTATTTTATAATATAGAAATCTAGAAGTGCTCTTTCCCCTTCATTCCTACTAATTTTTGCCTTTTCCTTGATGCTCTAGATCTTATGTTTTACCAAAAGAAATTCATTGTTTCTTTATCAAATTCTTCAAAGTATCCCCTTGCTAATTTGATTGGAAGGCATTAAAACTTTAAATTTACTTTAGCAATTTTGTCATTTTTATTATTTTGGTACATCCTAGCCATGAACACTGAATATTCCTCTCCTATGTGTCATTATCTCTTTAAGGAGTGCTTTATATTTGAATCTATACCAGTGATCCCCAAACTTTTTTGGCCTACCGCCCCCTTTCCAGAAAAAAATATTACTTAGCACCTCCTGTCACATACTATCACCACCCCCTTACAGTTATTCACAGCCCCCAAATGCACCTGTGGCCATCACCGCTCCCCTGGATCACTGCAGCACCCACCAAGGGGCTTTGGGAATCACTGATCTATACAATTCTTTTCTGTGTTTTGGTAGGTTGATCTCTAGATATTTTGTGCATTTGGTAGTTATTTGGAATGGGGTTTCCCTTTCTTTAATTGTCTCTTGAGTTTTCTTATTATATAGACATGCTATTAATTTTTGAATGTTCATTTTGCAGCCTACAACTTTGCTATATATATCAATTTTTTCAACTGACATCTTTGCTGATTCCCTAAGATTTACAAGTTTACCACTATATTAGTAAGGATAGTTTTATAGGAACAAGGATAATTTTAGTTCCTTTTAATCTATCTTTATGACTTTTTTCTTTCTCTTATCTCATTGCTATTGCTTGCATTTCCAAAACTATATAAAATAATATTGGAAAAAATGGACTCCTTTCTTCACTTTTGTAGTTTTTTTAAAAAAGTTCTAGTGTGTCTTGATTGCATATAATGCTTGTTTGTTTTTTTTATCTTTTACTTTATTTTTATATGGATGCTTTCTAATGACATTAAAAAGGTCCCTCTATGACTATATTTTGTAAGGTTTTTTGAAATAAAAGTGTTGTACTTTATCAAAGGCTTTTTCTGCATCTCTTGAGATAATTGTAGGTTTTGGATGTTTTTTTAAATGTGATTAATTATGTTGATTGCTTCCTTAATAGTGAACCATTTTTGCAATTCTGGCGTAAATCCCACTTGGTCATAATAATTAATTACTTAAATAAGTTATTGTAGCCTATTTGACAAGACTTAGTTTAGAATTTTTGATTCAATATCCATCAATGATATAGGCTTATAGTTTCCTTCTATGTATTATCTTTCCCTTGTTCAGGTAGAAGACTATATTTCAATATTTCAATAAACAGATTCAGTTTAAGTGCTTTCTTTCTCAATTTTTGAAAATAATTTGTGAAGTTATAGTACCAATTGTTGTTTAAAAGTTTGATTGAATTCTCCTGTGAATCCATTAGGACTAGGAGGTTCCTTCCCACCCCACCCCTCCACCTTGGTACTTCTTTTACAGTAAATATATTTTCTTTTCTGAAATTGGGCTCTAGAATAAGGAAGAGACCAAGAAAGTAGGATTAGGTTTTGTTGTAAGCCCATCTTTGAGTCTGCTAGTGCAGCCTCTTTGCAGGTATGATGGGTAGTTGGGGAGGGGTGCTGAACAGTTTCAGGGTCAGTGAATATCAGTTCATGGTTTTGCGGTTTTTTTCAACTTTTTTTTAGATTCTGGGTGTCCTGAAACCATGAAGAGAGCAAAAGTTGCTTTAAGCTTTGGTACATAATTTCTTTTTTAGTGAAATTTTAGAGGTCTTGGGAATCAGAGAAAATGTTTTTTTCCTCAAGTTGTTGCTAACATGACCTGGAACTTTGGAACTAATTTATTATAGTTTTTCTGGAAATTATGACAATTGATTTTTTTTCATACTTTTCATTTTATCCATTTGTTGAAAAAATCCATATTATGTGAGAGATAGCATTCCTGACTTATAAACTGTGAATTTCTGGTGCTATGGCCAGACAATAAAATGGGAAACCACATAGACAGGATTTCTCCAATGGCCAAATTGAATATTTTAATGTTATGAACACTATATTAGGAGAAAAATTATATAGAATAATTATTGGGCATCAAAAAGTTTAGTTTTCTTATACAAATATACCTTCCAGACTGAGATTAATCCAATAATCATTATTCTTTGGGCCTGGTCTTTTAGCCATATTTGAAGCCAGATAAAAATACTGTCATCTACAACATCATTTATTTTTGTGTACCAGGATACCATGAAAGACTTTGTCAAATGCCTTGTTAAATTCTAGACATTCTGTCTTTGTCATTCTTTTGATGTCATTCTCTTGATTCTTTTACTAGCCTAGTAATCAATTTCCATTTCCTTGTATTCAAAATTTGTTCTTTAATAACACATTCTCAAATTTTGTCAAATCAAATTTACTCGTCAATAGTTTAATATGTACTGTCACTGCTTTAAAATTTAGGGGCATTTTTAAAAAATCTTCAGTTTTGTAACTGTTTTCTAATTTTATAACTATTTTCTAATTTTCAAAGACCACTACTAGTGGCATAGTGATCCTTTCCACATATTCTTCCTATACCTTTGTGTATAGTTCATCTGCGCCTTGTGATATAAATTAATTGAGGTTAGTTATATATTCTCTTAGCAGCAGCAGTGGATAAAGCACTGGGCTTGGAAACAGGAAGATTCATTTTTAGGAGTTCAAATACAGCCTCAAACCTTACTACCTGTGTGATCTTTCAAGTCATTTAATCCTGTTTGCCTCAGTTTCTACATCTGTCAATGAGCTAGAGAAGAAAATGACAAACCACTCCAGTATCCTTGCCATGAAAACCTCAAAATGAGATCACAGAGAGTCCAAAACAACCTAACAAAACAACTACATTCTCTTAGCATTTCTTATCTATCAAATTTCACTTTTAACCATCTTGTTCTTTATTTTCCAGTCTGAAAATCATTCTTGATTTTTTTAAAAAAAGTAAAGTAGAACTTTAGTAATTCTACCTTCTCTTTCTCTCTCTCTTTCTTTCTCTCTCTCTATAGAGCTAGCTACATAGATAGATCTTCATTATGCTATTTACTGTAAACAATGCTCCTATCCCTTCTTTCATCCATTTATTTCCTTTTATATAGAAGTTTTTAACCTTTTTTTGTGTCCTGGACTTCTTTGGCAATCTGGTAAAGCTAATGAATCTTTTCTTGGAATAATGTTTTTAAATATAAAAATAAAAGGAAATTCATTATATCAGAATAAAGTTAACAAAGTATTTTTGAAAAATTCAAAGACTCCTTGAAATCAATCAATGAACTCTTCTCTGAGAATTCTATTTATTTTAGATAAGTTTTGTTGATATCTTTTGTTTTTATATAATCTTCTTAATACTTCTAAGCTTCTTCCTTCTGTAAACTCATCCTTTAAAACAACAACAAAAAAAAACAAGGCTTGCTACTAGGATATAAATCGTTGTGTTTTTTTTGTTTTTTTGTTTTTTTTAAGGCCCTATTAGTTGTCTTCAGCATCATTCAGAAGCCTCAGTTCACTCTAGGCTTTTAACACTCTGGACATTTTTCTAGATTTGATTCACTTTTGTTATTATCCATGGAAAGTAACAGATCTTGGCAGCTCTTTTAGAGTATGAAGGACAATGGGGCTTGGATAGAGGTGTCCTATAGGATGACTATTCCTGGTAAAGCAGATCTATTAGGCTGATGACTATGAATTTTAGGCTCTACAAGAAGCCTAGTGTGAAGATATATGCCCTGAGTATCCAAATATTAATTTCCAGAAAAAAATTTATCTTCTTGCTAATTGTGGCAACCTGGAGAAAAAGGTGGAGTCCAACTTACTAAAAAGTTAGTCCTGGGTGGAACTAGCTGAGCTGTGAGTTTAAAGCTATTCTAGATGGTTGGTACTCTGATCTTCTAGTTCTTTCCCCTTAATACTATTCTTTTCTCCACTGAAATAAACATTTTGTGAATCCATATAATGTCATGCCATAGGAAGAATATTATGGCCTATGAAAAAATAGGCCATATGAAAAAATCACTAAGACCATGGATAAATTCATTTTTCTGTTGGAAGGTTTAGGCTGGCCAAATATAAATTGGTATTGAAGAATATTTTAAAGTTTTGAGAAATTCTTTACACATATTATCTAATTCCTATTGAACAATAGTTCTCACCATTTGTTATCACCCAGCTACCCCTACTTACATACTTGTAGGGGTAGAGAGACTATATATACAAAGATAAGCAAAATACAAGGTCACTTGGAGTGAAGGGCTAAAACTAGTCCTCCTAAACTGCAATGGATGGACTTCTCCCTTTTGAACATTGTACCATTGAAAGGTGGACAGGCAGAATACTAAAGTATTCTTTAGATGTGATTTTTCTCTTATAAAAAAAATTCAGCTTTATTTTTTAAATTTATTTCTCTATTCTCTTGCTCCTACTCCTCCTACATCATCCATAGAGAAAATAATAAAAAAGTCAAGCAAAACAGGTTTCTTCATTAGCTAGGTCTAAAAACAAACTAAAAAAAAAAAGTATATTTCTATCTGCATCTCTAGTTTAAAGGTCAATAGCAAGTTTTATAAGGAGCACACTGGAATTGTGGTTGGTTCCATTGTGTTGATCAGAGGTCCTAAGTTTTTCAGAGTTGTTTCAGAGTATTGTTGTCATTGTACACATTACTCTAATTCTTTTGCTCCCCTTTCTCCTTTCTTCCTTTTAGAATACATAGGTCCTAGGGAAATTTAACATTCAATTTGTACCCCATTGTTTTGGCCCTCAAAATAAACTTTTGATTTTGAAACTCAAACAGTTTGATTTTAGGGCTGAAGCTTGAACTATATGTCCTGGTAGAGTCTTCCATTCTTTTATCTAGATTTTTATTTTGTCTTTGCTTAGGACTGGCAGGGTGGAGACAAGTTCTTTGTTTATCTGCAAACAAGAATTCTCTTAGATAATGAGGTCAGCTGGCTTTAGCCACCTTGGTAGGAACTAGTTTGCCAATTGGGAAAAGTGCACATGCATTGTGTAGCCATTTTGGATTACCACATATTGCTCTTGGTATCTGGAAGACCTACCTTTTGTTTTGCTTGAGGTCTGTGTCCTCCAGTCAGAGGGGCTCTGGAAAGGGACATAACAAAGAACATAAATTGGTGCATGGGACATGAAATCAGCTCCCTTTTCCTGGAACTATGGAGTGAAGAGGGCACAGATCTGACTCTGGGCTGACTCAGCCTGCTCACAGAATAGACAGCTGATACTTACTCTCTGTCTCTCTGTCACTCTTCTGCTTTTTGCTATTTAACAAATAATAATTACAAAATTAAGCTATAGTATCCAGAGAATTTTCATTATAAAACTCTCTTGGAGCTTAATTAATTTCTTAGAAAGGGGAAAATTGTTTTTTTTTTCCTGACTCTTTGATTGTTAATGTTAAGGCTTATTATTGCTGTTTTTATGGTAGATAGTTTTTGCTTTTGTGGGAACAAATCTTTGGCAACTTTTTAAATGTATTTTTGATGAACTTTTATTAATATTTTTTTATCACCTGTATTTCTCCTTGTATTCTTTCCCTTCCTCCTCCTGGAGAGTCATCCCTTAAAATAAATGGGGGGGGGGAGTAGGAAGCAGAAAAAAAATCAGCAAAATCAATCAATAAATCTTAAAAGCCTTACATTATTTGAAATGTACTGTATCCATGGATCCCCATCTCTGCAGCATGGTAGGAACAGAAGTCTTTTCATGTCTCTTCTTTTGGAGTAATTTTTAATTATCATAAATTCTCAACAATCAGTTTTTTCTCATAGCAATAATTTTTCCCATTTATATTGTTCCAGTTAGTAAGTGTTGCTTTCCTGACTCTGCTCACTTTACTTTGCATTCAGTCTATATATCTTTCCATACTTCTTCACCTTTTCTTACATGGCAGTCATACTCCATTACAACAATTTGTACAATGCTATTCCATTACAGTTATGTACATCATTTGGTTTAGCCACTCTTGAATAGATGGCTTCACCTTTGTTTCCAGTTCATTGCTTCCACCAGAAGTGGTATTGTAAACATTTTGATGGACATAGTCTTTATGTCAGTGACCTCCTTGGGGCATATTCCTGGCAGTGGAATATCTCTGTCTTCTTCCTATTTAGAAAACAAATACAAGGACTTTAATGCTGGTGGTGCTAGATACCTATAATGGTTGCCATTATGGTCATTAATGTTTCACTAATGTAAAGCAACTATCTGTTTTGGAGTCATTTTTCACTTACTTTAAGGCCTTGAAGGCTCCTTGGAATATAGCTGGCACACCTGGCATTGCTGTTGATAGAAGATTATAGTCTGGCTTCATTCTAGGCTATAGCCTCCATATTGGGGTGGGGGAGGCCCTAAAAAACAGCAAGTGGCTCTACCATTATCTCAGCTGGCTCTAATGCTTTGTTTTGGGTTTGGGGCCAAAAGACTATAATATATTTGGCATATAGGCACTTTGTGTGGGAGTTGGAATGGGTGTTAAGTGTGGTTTGAATTGAGTGTATAAACAAAAAATAGAGTTAAAGTCAAATAGAGTTGCCTTTACAAAGGCAACCAATCAAGAGACCGTGATCTATATCCAAAATGGTACAGTTTCCAGTGGATATCATCATTGTAGATGTCCCCTCCAAGGACTTGGATCATAAGTCACCATTGTCCCTGTTTTCCCATCAGTTTGACAAAGGAGATCCACCCAACAAGGAGTACTTGGGTGATTTCTCTTGACAATAGGAGAAAACTAGTGGAGGACTTGAACTTCCTAATATCCCTTGTTCTGATCATGTGATCAGATCATCTTCTTTTTTTAATACTATATTTTTTTAATGATGTCTGTTATTTTGGTTCACTTTTAAATTTTTTGCCATATCTTACAAACTTTTCAGCCCACCATGTACCTTTTGAAGGCCTTATGAGAGATGAGCATTTTTAAATTCTTCATAAGGTGTCATGATCTATGACTCAGACATATAATGACACCAGCAATATATTGGTATTCAAAAAATGGGTTTTTGTTTCAGAGGGAAATTTAAGGTCAAAGGCTGATTCATAACTGAGAAGAAGATGTAGACAGAAAGATTAGTAAGACATTATGGAAGAGAAAAGGAAGTATGTGGCAAAGTAAGGGAAATTCTGACAGCTGCTACAGCTGTGGACATTCTCAAACCAGTCATCTCTCTTCCTCACTCCACTCAATCCAAATTATTCATCTGCAAGAAAGAAAAAACACAACATATTTTCCATTTAAAACTATATTTATGTCTGTTTTTCAAGTTTGGTATAGTTCTGGGAAATTTAGAGAAAAGTTCCTCATGTAACTTTCAAAGAGGTTAGATTTCACTTAGAAAAATATTCAGAACCATGAAATTAATAAAACTAAAATATGATTTATGACTACTTTATTTAGATTATCTATCTATTAGTGTGGAAATACCCATGGTGCTAAATCCATTTTACTATTTATCAAGGTTGATCAGAATTCAAAAGGGTTTCATTAACCACACAAATGTAAATGGTAGACCTGCACTCTGCTGCTGAAGAGAAATCAAGATCCATCTTATGTTATGGCCTAGCTACATGTTTTATAGATAAGGAGCAAAATATATAAAAACTACTTTTATAACAATATTTTATTAAAATTTTTAATTCCAAATCCTCTCCCTCCTTTTCCATTTGGCCTATTTTGCCTTAAAAAGAATTATTTTCTTCAGTGAATTTTTTTTGCCTCTTTTACCATTAGGCAATTTCAATTTTAAAGGTATTTTTTCTGTATCTCGTACCTCTTTTTTTGCCAATTTATTAATTCTCATAATTTTATTGCATCATTCATATCATCCCAAATTTTCATTTATTACTCATCTCTTCCTTTAACTCTTCCACAAGTTCTTCTTTAGCTGGGGTCTAATTATCATTTTTCTTTGAGGCTTTTATCTAGATATTTTCATGCTATTGTCTTCTGCATTTATTTCTTGGTTTTCTCTGCCACCATAGTAGCTTTTCATGGTCAAATTAATTTTCCATTGTTTGCTCATTTTTTCAAGCTATTTCTTGACTTTGAACTTTATGTTAAAGAAGGGATCTGCTCACCTAGTAGTAAGAAGGCACTGTTCCAAGACTCAGGCTTTTTCAAGCTACAATTTTCAGAGCTAGTTCTGGAATTCTACATACTTTTGGTGCCTCCAGTTTGGTGTGACGCTAGCAGAAATATAATCACTGCTCTCCTGGTCTGCTCTCTGGTCTTTACCAAGGAAATGCCCATGGTCCCCTAAAGCTACATTCACTCCTCTTTATTTTGGAACCATAACCAGGACTCCTGTTCCCTTGTTACTGATGACCAGTTCTACTTCCTGCTCTAGAACTTTGACCAAGAACTGCATATGGGCAATAGAATTCCTAATCAGTGCCAGTTATATCTGGTACCAACAAAGTGTCTCCTGTAATCTCTTTTTGAGCAATTGGTTGACCTCACCCTCTCTGGGCTGAGAGCTGTTGCTACTCTCCTCTTGTGGCTGCCACATGTATGGACTCTAGGCAGACCTCTGCCTTGGTGCTATGGACTTCTTACTTTCTTAAACCTTTTTAGGCTGGAAAAATATCTCACTCCAATGGTTTTTTGGCTCTGCCACTTCAAAATTTAATTTGAGTTGTTGTTTTAAAGTTGTTTAGAGGGAAATGTTGGGTGAGTTCAGCTGGGTAGTTGTCCCTAAACCACCATCTTGATTCTTCCTCTCCTCTAAAAAACTATTTCAAAGTACTTTAACCTTTCTTTTTTGTTATTTTAAAAACCCATTCTAATAATTTCTAAACCAGGCAAGCACAATCCAAGAACTGTAGAATGTCCTGTTAAGGGAAAATGGATATGTAAAGATGGTTGTAAAGATTACAATTAAAAGTCACAACTTAGTTTCTGTTTCAATATTTCCTCAAATTAGAGGAAAGCCATGACCAGGTTTTTTGAACATATCAAAATTATAATTCTATTATGGAATGCTGGATGGTCTAGGAGTGGTGTCAAGCTTACTGTTCTAACAGAAGATCATCTCTTGTACCTATCAATTCAATCACTTTTTTGTAGCACTGAAAATCAAACATGAGAAATTTCTAATACCTGCATGGGAGTTTCAGAACAAAACCAGAATGGATGAATGCTAGTAGGCCTGCCTGCTTCCAATCAAATCTAGCCCCCATACCACAAACAACATGACTTTGAGAGTTAGGAAATGCAAGGGTGTACCCTTGATAGAAATCATACCTTCCTATCATTTTATTTTCAGACTTGTGTATGAAATATATAATGTAAGTATCACCATTTCCATTTTACAGGTGAAAAAACTGAGCCTCAGAAAAGTCCAAGGTCAAACATATAGTGATTGGTGGGACTCATTTCTCTCAACTTATTGTTAAATAGAATCTTATTCTGTCTTTTCAAGGCATTCAAATATGGGTAACTTTGAATGTCTACAAAATATCTATACCAAATCATTACTGAGTATTCAATAGCACACTGCTTAATCAATAATTAACTATATATTAAAAAAGGAAAATATAAAAAACATGTCTTTGTGTATCTAAAGATACTAGTATTAAATGCCTATTGATTCATGTTATTAATTATTGTTTAATTTCTTTCCCTTTTAGCATATTTGCAAGTAATTGATTTCTAGTGACTAGATGGCATTAAGTATCCAAAAGGCATTAAAACATCTCATTATATGAAAATATTTGACTGACTTATCTTAGTTGCCTTGAAGTAACAGTCGTGATGGAAAAAGAAACTCTTAACCCTCATTGTTCTTTCCTAATATGCTTGATAGAGAAATAGTTTATTTAGAATGATGGTTTTTACCTACTGTATTTTCATTTCTATATAGGCAAAGACTCCCCACATTTTCTCTCTTTGTACATTATCCGAGGTTGAGCTTTAATGGGTTATTAGCTTCAAATTTAATATAAACAACTAGAGAAAATCTAAGATGGTTGGTTGGTTATTCTATGATATTCATAATATGCCTACAGTTGCTACTAGGATATTTGGAAGGGCCTCCAGATGATCCATATGTGCCTTTCCACATCTTTGACATAGGCTACCATTACACTTATAATCTGAAGAATAAACCTTATTAAATATGAGTTCATATTATCTTGACTTTTATTCATATGCCTTCCCTCTTATTTAAAAAATGTTAACACTAATAAGAGAACTATTAATGTATTATTATTTTTCTCTAATTTTTCCACATGCTTTTATCATGATGATCCAAAGTTGTAATAATTAAAATTGTTTGACCAAATATAATAATTAAAAATTTGATTTGATGAAGATAATGATGGTTAAAAAAGTAATTGTTGTGATCTCCATTTATAAAATTAACTCAAGTTATGAGACTGATTAGTAGCTTTATTTACAGCAAGGTAGAGATATTAAAGTGGAAAATATAGGAAGGAGGTAGAAAATATCTCCTAGCTAAAAATACTCTAAGTTCTAATCCTAGAGCCTCCAAACTGCAAATGCGAATGTGAAATGCAAATCTTATTAGAAATCAAAGTCAGGATCAGACAGCCAAAATCTGAAGAACCAAAGATGCTGAAAAACTACTGAGAACCTTCAGCACACACAAAGACTTCCAAGAATTCCAGCAGAGCTCATGCTTCCTCGGCTAAAGACCACCAAGAATCACCAAGAATGAAGAACCCAAGAATATGCCAAACATGAAGAGCTCAAGAAATGAAGAGAGTGAATCTCTCTCATAAGCTCTTGCTTATATGCAGTTTTCTCCACCCATCAACTCTCCTTGTCACATCTCAGGAATCAATCACAGCCTTTCAATTTGCCTGGCACTGCCTGGGGGTGAGGGGCATGCCTATAGCCTGTTAGGACATGAACTTTCTTTGTTAGTGACTTACTAAGTGTTAAGTAGGCACATTAAGTTCTTGATTAACTTAAAATAGACAAATGGAATTAAATTCCCTTTCACAAAGTAAATATGAATTTGTTACAATAATAGCTAATATTTATACTTACTATGTGCCAGGCACTAAACTAAATGTTCTGCAAATATTATCTCCTCAGTTTATCATCAAAACAACCCTCGGAGATAGATGCATTTTAATCCTGATTTTACATTTGAGGGAAATGAAGCAAACAGATTAAGTGACTTGCTCAGAAACACACAAGCTTTCAACAATCTAGGAAGCATCTGAGACTGAATTTGAAATCAGGTCTTCTGGATGCTTTAGCCCAGCATTTTATGTACTATTAGGCCACCTAGCTGTTATATGAACTGAAGGTAGTTTTTCTTGTGATGAAAATGAAAAGCAAATTCTGCTCTACATTAAATAATTACATTATTCTATATAATTTTAATAATTAAATAGAAAAGCTAAAATTAATTTGTGCAAAAAGTGATAGGATGTAGTAAGTCAGTCCTGGAATACACTGAGGCAAATAGAATTTAAATGACTTTCCCAGGGTCACATGGCCATTAAAGGTCAGACAGACTTTAAAACCAGATCATCCTGACTTTGAGACCAGTAGGGCTGTTATGATACCTTTGAAAAATAAGCTCATCAGAGAATAAGATCAGAAAATATAAGGGAATCATTCCATTCTTTCAAATTTACCTACAAGGAAGCAATGACTTCAGTGTTGCATGAAATATGATTTTTAATGTCTAGCTACATAACAGTAATGAGAACCATATTCAAGAAAGAGAAAATGTTTTTGTGGCTATCCCTATAAGCACATTGAAGATATAATAGCATCTGGTGCTGTCTCCAAGAGCTCTGAGTAAATTATGGGAAAAAAATAAAATAAGAAATGGTGGCAAATCTGAGTGGTTTGAGGATAGTGATTGGGGTTGCTTAAAGAAGTTTAAATTTAATCACCAAATCTCTCCTCACTCCTATGAAATCTCTCCTTTCTCATTTCCCCTTCAACTCCAGATTTTTTGAAAAAATAAAAGATTTCTTCCTGAATTGTCCATTTCCTCACCACCCAGTCTCTTCTCATCAAGTCAATTTGGAGGGTGGATACAGAGAAGGTGCATTTAGAAGGTGCATTCTATTAGGTAAAACAGAATGTTTTGGTGTCTCTGAAACTAAGGTAAGAAAAAACATCTATTCAGTAGGAAAGAGTGGTCAACAATGTCAAATGCTATAGAAAGGCCAAGGTGTAATGAAAAAACAAAGTATGTAGTGATTAGGTGCCCTTTGGTAAGCCTAGAGAGAACCAGTTCAGTTAGAGCAGTTGAGGAAAAATTGTTCCTTTGGACTTTGCCTGAAGAGCTCTAGGATGGTTGACTGACATTTCCTGAGGCACTCAATTCAGCTTTTCCCTTCAGGTTGCAGTCCTCTAAACTTTATCATGCTCTCATAATTCTGCAAGATCACATCTGACACACACCTCAGTACTTCTTCCTACTGGAGTTTCTCCTTTCTTCTTCCAAATCATCCTCTGTAAATCTGACCACCCTTAGTTCAGTGCTTGGTACATATTAAGTGTTTGATAAATATTTGTTGATTCATTAATTGATGGAATAGTTTTCCTCATGCATAAATTTATTGATATAATTTTTCTCTAGATATATAGAGAACAAGTTCATACTGAACATATAATTTACTTTTTATTTTCATTAAAAGAAAATCTATCTTTGGTTCACATAACAATAACAAATACTTATTTACTTTGGATTGTCACCAGGAAGAAATCACATAAAGTATGATTTAGTATATGCTGTTGTTTATTTGCTTCAGTCATATTTGACTTTTTATGAGCCCATTTCTTTGCAGATATACTGGAGTGGTTTGCCATTTCCTTCCCTAGCTCATTTTAGAGATGAAGAAATGAGGCAATTGAGGTTAAGTGACTTGTCCAGAATCACACATCTGGTAAGTTTCTAAGGTCAGATTTTAGATCAAGAAAATGGGAACTCAGGAAGGTCTGGAGTTCTATCTACTGTGCCTATCTACTCTGATTTTATATATACACACACATTGATATGAAGAGAGAGAAAGATATAAGGATTGAGAGAGTTTGAGAGAAACTGAGAGTAAAAGCAAGAAAGACAATCACCTGTTGAATAAAGTTCAAATTTTTTGCTCTGCATTCAAGGCTTTTAACTATCAGACCCTTTCCTATCTTCCTAACTTTATCTCACATACCCAACATGTATGCTCTAGTCAAACTACTTCCTGCTCTCCAAATACCTCTATTTTCCTGGAACACCTTCATGTCTTTGCTCTGAAAGGTCCTTATGTCTAGAACTTCCATTCTCCTCTTGACCTGACGAATTCCAACCATCCTTTAAAGTCCAACTCAAACAATAGTCTCTCCCCAGTTCTCTGTGATGGTCCCCTATCAGTAACAATCTCTCTCTTAAGACTTCATATTGCTCTTGTGCCAGCACTTTAATACCTTTATTTTAAATGGTTCTGTATTATATCAGTGATTTACCTGTGTAAATCTTATATTAAGATCCATGTGGGTAGAAGATATTTCTTATCTAAGCTCTGCATCTCTGCTGGCACACAGCAGAATGCTTTGGACATAACACTCAAGTCTTTGCTAAATTGAATACAAGTTCTGTATTTAGAGAACCACTAATCTTTCTTTTTTAAATAAAAGAGACTTGATAGGGTCTTATCATCTCAATCTTATTCTTTCAATTCTTGTGATGGGTCCTAAGAGGACAAAAAAATTAAATATCATCTCATAAAGGGTTTACTAGAGGGAGGGGGAGTTAGACAAGGTGGGAAAAATAGACCAAAACAATTTTGTTAATAAGAATCGTCTGAATCCACTATCAGTGAAACCTCTGGTGTCTTCAGGACCACAATTTCTTTGAGTTCTTTTTTATTTGTAAAATATTTTGAAACTCATGTAGACATACTTACAACTGGAGCTCACAAACTCCTTTTTTATCTCTAGAAATTAAGCATCATGTGCATTTTGATGTTATTTGATTTTAATTTTTTTAAAGATGGGAGGACCATTTTTTTTGAGAGACAGGAACAAGAAAATACTGTCCACGCTTTTGTAGTGGTAGGTTTTGGGAGGGTGAGGAGAGATGAGTCCCAGTGAGGGTTAGGGAAATCATTTGGTAAAAACAGATATTAGAAAAAAGCAGAAAGTTTCAAGGAGCTTGTTACTGTTCGTGGCGATGGCTAGTCATTGATCTCACTCTGGTCTGTATTTGAATACGATAATTACAATATTTTCCCTATTGTAGGGAAACAGCGATATGTTATATGAGGTTTAGACACTTCTAAAAGAGTGCTTATCTTACTTGTCGTCCGCACCCATGAGCTAATTGGTAAGAATATGGCACTAATGAGGCCAAAATCACAGATTCAAACCTTGAAAAGGCCAATCAGCTTTTCTCCAAGAAAAACTCCGTTCCCAGGCAACAGGCTGCACCCTTAACCCCAGCTAGCGTCCTCATTACTCACAGGTGGGATTTGGTGAGTGGAGTGCAGATGGCTCAGTGCAACCTATCACCACTACTGGGAAAATAGCTCAAAGTGTGCATCTATTCTTCTGACGGCATGCCAGTAGTGTCTTTTCCCTATATGAGGACCAACCTGTATATTTTAAATTTGTCTGACTCTATCATAAAACGAGGCTCAGAATTCTTATTGAAATTCTTCTGAATTTAAAGCATCTTTCTATCAACCTACTTCTCTCTGAAGGATACCTACCTAACAATAGGACAGATTTTCTTCATGCCAGAAGTTATCAAAGGACTAAGGTCGGCAGTCAAAATGTCCAAGGTGTGTGTGCGTGCCTGTGTGTGTGTGTGTGTGTGTGTGTGTGTGTGTGTGTGTGTGTGTAGATTATATGTGTATATTTGGAGAGAAGGGGGTAGAAGAGTAGAAGTGAAGATGGAGCATGTTGTATAATCTCCTATAGAACAGGATGGCCAGTTGTACAAAAAGAACATCAAGAGATATTGCTTTGCTTTTGCCAGGAAATAGGAAAGGAGTGTAGCTAAAACATGAGCACCTCTCAGATTATTGCCACAGGTGTGAAATAGCACAGTGTGAAATCTGTTGAACAAATGAAAAATGTGAAGTCTAAAAAAAGGCAACCAGAAAGGGGCAACAAACACCAAATACTGCCAGCCTAGAAATTCTGTTTAAATATACAACATGTGCTGTTTCAATTGAATCACCAGCTACTTAAAAAAATCCTGTCTCCTATAAATGATCCCTTAGAATCCTAATGGGGTTGATTGCTTCAGGGACATGATTATATTGTCACCAGTTATAAAGAGCATTAGGGTCTTTTGAAAAACTCAATGATCATAGATTAAGTTTAGAAACATCTTCCATGGCATTGTGGGTACCACCTTTGGGCTAGGCTCATGCAAGATCTACTGTGACTTCAAAGGTCACTTTAATTCTTTATATAATGTGCTTAGCTCTCATCCAAACTCAGAATTCCTTGTTCTGCTTATTGTCCAGTTGTTTTCTAATCATGTTCAACTCTTCATGACCCTATTGGAGGTGGGTGTGGGGGGATGATTCTTGGCAAAGATAGTGGAGTGGTTTGCTATTTCCTTCTCCAACTCACTTTACAGATGAGGAAATGGAAGTAAACAAGGTTGAATGACTTGCCCAGGGTCACACAGCTATTTATGATATTAATATCCAAAGTTCAAGAAGCCGAGGCATCCTGACTCCAGGTCTGGCATCATTTCTTTGATTCAAAACACCTATTCCCTTATAGAATGTTCTATAGTTTCAGTGGAGGTTTTTTTCTTCCTACTAGTAAAAAATGGAAGGCTATGCAAAAGAGGAGCACTGGATGAAGGAGAAATTTAAAAACATTCCTTAAAAATGTGTCACCTTCTTCCACCCTTTCTACTTGCATATAAAAACTGTCCATCAGGCGAAAATTCTATGGCTACTTCAAAAGGCATTAATTAAACATTACAAGGAGTAGAAGGAGAGACCCGTATCCTCTTTGTGGGAGCAAATACCATATTCAGACATCGTTAGTATTTCTTCCCACTTGAGAAAATGTTCCATTTTGCAAAGATGTTGGATTTAAATCCTTTTTCAATGGAGCAAATAAGAGACACTTTTACTTCATCTCCTTGCAAAGACACTTAGCAAGCCCAAGTCAATCATTCCATTTATAATACAAATGGATATGAATGCCCTAAACAGCCCTGTTGTCTTTCCACCTTCTATTTTAGTAGCTAAGTAGAATCATAAATATTGAATTATGAAACTCAAGGATCCTGAAAATCAGTAGCTACACTTAAGGCATTATTTCCACATCATTTTCCCCCTCTACTACCTTCCTCAGTAACTGTCAGTAGTTTAAATGGCTGCATTTGAATCCTTATGTTTTCTCTGATTAAATAACTTAATTTATTAGTTGCTAATGAATGAATTTAAGGCCTCTCTTTCCACACCCAACATTTCTATGGGCAGCTTGATTTAGCCATATTAACTACACAACACTTCATTTTCTTCACATATAACTAAGCATTCTACTCACAGAAATATTTTACTTATATTAATTGATTTACCAGTGCCTTTTGATTTGAGAAAGGGTCAGGATTAACTACATTTCCCCAAAGAAAATATAGCAGTTCTCTTATTCATAGAGCTGGGGGCTGTGTGTGTGTGTGTGTGTGTGTGTACATGTGTATGTGTGTTTTCCTTCCAAATTCACAAGAAATCATATGCAGTAAAGAGTGCTTGTCAAGGAAAATGTCAACCAAGTTTAAAAAGAATAGTCTGAGAAAAACTAAAAAGTAAATTATTTAAGTGGAGTTGTAGTGGAGGCTTGAAAGAATTCTGTTTGGAGGGTTTCTTTGCTTCATTCTGCCAATGGAAGGGAAACTCTGAATTTCTCACTAGTGAGGCTCTGTCATAACTAGGGCTGACAGTTCACATTGAAAATTCTGTTTTCTTCCTTCCCAGGAAAGCAAGTCAAAGTTAAGCCAACAAACTGTTGTTGGCAAGTGCCTTACCTTTGTTTCCTGTTCTTTAAATTAACCATTTGGGGTTTCTAGGTTACTTTGTGAATGGGTGTCTAGAACTGAGGACCTCAGTTTGTCAGTGGGTCTCCACATGTTTGGTGAAAAGGAAAGTGTAGGCCTTTTTGTGGTGAATAGTTTGGTTAGACGAATATAGAATTCTGGATCGTAAGAAGGGATCAAGGCAGTGATAGATAGAGGAAGAGCACAAAGAAACATCTTGGCCAAACATTGATCAAATATAGTAGCGTGTTTTTTTTTTCTTTTTTGTGAAATGTGAGCGACAGTGGAACTTGGCGACGTGCTGTCTGAGAGTAGGCATGATTCATTCAATACTTTTCTAGCAGATTGATTCCATTCAAAAGAATTCTATGATTCGCAACACACTGATAATTATTGAGTGTGTAAAAGCATATTGTATAGCTTCTGTCATTGTAGCAAAACCTGGTAGCACCAAGTTTTGCTCTTGATTTTTTACAAAATTTGTCTTACTAGTTAGTGACGTGGCCAGCTGTGTTACTTTGACTTTACCTCAGCATATAACCTTTTTAAAAAATAAATCCTTACCTTCTGTCTTAAAATCAATACCAAGCGTCAGTTCCAAGGCAGAAAAATGGTAAGGGCTCGGCAATTGGGTAAGTGACCTATCCAGGGTCACACAGTTAGGAAATGTCTGAGGCCAGCTTTGAACCCAGGAACTTCCATCTCCAGGCCTGGCTCTAAAGGCCTGCCTTGCTTTAAGAAAAATCTGATGAATAGATGCTAGATTTAGAGCTGGAAAGAGTCTTAGAGATCATCTAGTTGCACCACCTCACTTTATATTTGAGGAAACTGAGACTCAGAGATTGTTTTTCCCCCCAAGGTCGTATGAGGAAAATTGGCAGAACCAAGATCCAAACAAAATTCCGCTGACTACAAACCAGCAGTATTAATATTATGCTCAGCTAATTCAAAAAATCTAGCCTTCCCACCAGAGTTTGGCAAACATTTGTATTGGGGGAGAATATAATGTCATAGGATTTCCTAATTTTACAAAAAGATGTACTAGAGAATTCCTTTAAACAATAAGGTTCTCTGGTACCGAGTCTTGCACATAGTACATGCTTAATAGATTAGCTTAGATAGCTTTGCATTAACAGTGTGATTTAATTTATAAAATTCTGATTTTTTTCCAGGGGAACATCTATTTTGTGAAGCATGATACACCTGTATTCAATATCAAGCCAAAAAGCATTTAGAAACATTTTAACAATTTTATTATCATTTAGTTAGGGACGAGCGGGTGGAGGAAACTGTATATGTTTTCTGTAGACTGTGTAACTACCCGAAGTAGGTAAATGTAGATAGTGAGTGTGCATTAGCTGCATATTTGTTTAGCTAGGTATCTTTACGGGTGTCCACCACATCCCCACACAGACACATGACTATGTCCTTTCCCTAATTGACTTATCGTATCTACTACAGTGTGTGCAAGGCCAGTTCATTAAGGTTAATTTGTTCAAAAATATTAGAATCATTAATTTCTGGCTCCTAGCTAATGGTGGTTCTCAGCCAGTGTCTTGTTTCATCATTAGTGTCAGTAAGATTATAACTCACACCCAACTGTTTTTACACGATCTAATAGAATCAATTGATGCCATGGTTGACAAGATGCTGGTTTGCATTTTGTCATCTCACTAATGTACATGGCTTAAAGGCATTGGCATCCATAATGTGGGGCAGTTTCGTAGGAGGCTGGAATAGGCTGAAGCTGCAAGGGCCATTTTCATAAAATATTAATGAAATTGAAAAATACACTGGGGTTGAAGGCTTGTCTGCTAAATGTAAGGTAAAATCTATTCTGCTCTGCTTTCTGATGACTGTAATTAGCAGCCCTAATTAAAAATTCAAACCTTGTGTATATTTGAAAGCATGAATCTTAGCTCTCATCGTGTTTATTTCCTTTACAAAGTATTTTATTTTACAACACTAATTGAACAGGATCCTTCCTAGTCTGACAGCCACAGCTGGCTGGAGCCAGTTTATGTATCCAGTCTCTCTAGACTACTTCCTTTTGTAAGCAATAAAACATCTTTAAAAAACATGTATACCCTCTCTATGAGCCATTAACTCTGTGTCATCCAGCACCAGGCTGGCCCTCTCTCTCCTCATTGTTGTTTTCTTCACTTAAATGTGACCTCTTTGAAGAGGCTGCTTTTTTTTTTTCTGATCTTCAATATTTAATGTGGATTTACTTACATTAAATGACCACCTTTCTAAAGGAGTGTGGGCCCACTTCTGACATTATTTATGAATCATGTACATGGTGCAAAAATATGGAAGGAATTGCCCCCCAAATATCTATTAGTTCTGGTTGAAAAAAAATTACTTTTTATCATCGCTTTGAGGAGTTATTTTGAAATCGGTGGTCAAGATGTAAAAGCATCACTGGGGAATGTGTGACAGCAACTGAAGTCCAAATTGATTATAATCACATTACATAGTGAGAAGTAGGGACAAGCAGGGGAAGTGACAGTGGAGGAGGACAGGACCCTAGCCCTTCACTTCTGAATGAACAGGCACCTTTTTCCAGCTCAACTGTTTCTATGACCAAATATCAGATTCCCCCTTAATAACCATTATTTGAGAAGAAATAAGCACCTTAGTTCTCTGGTTCAAAATAGTTGTCAGAAGATTTAGCCTGCCTTTTGCTTGTTTCGTCAAATGCTGTACCTATTTTTCACAGGTTGTTCAAACCAGGAACAAAAGAGAGAAATGAACTAGAAACCACATACCTAGAGCATATGGAAATAGTCTATGTCGTCTGAATCATTTATATCGTTGAATTTGGAGTGGAGATCTAGCCATGAATCCTGAGCCTGATAACTACTATCTGTCTATTCTTAAGGCAGTCACTAACCTCTTTGAGCTTCAAATTGATCATTTTACCACCTTTTTTTACCATTTTACCATGAAGGTATAATATGGGATAATCTGTTCACTTTCAAGTCTAAAACCTAGCAGTCTATGACTTCATTCACACACAAAGATACACAAATCTATAATATAATTTATTTCCTGCCCCCAAATGCTTCTATTTTTTTTTAAGTGTGGGGCTAGAGAGGAAGAAAGTGTCATCTATTCCTGACTCTCTCTCCCCCTCCATAACCAATCTGTTGCCAAGGTCTGTTGACTTTAATTTCTTCTTTCCTTTGACACTGCCACCACCTATTAGAGAGCCTCATCACCTCACTCCTGGATATTGGAATAGCATGATGAATGACTTCCCTGCAACAAGTCTCTTATCACTCCATTCCATTCTCCACTCAGCTGCCAAAATGCTCTTCTTAAAGCACAAGTCTTACTCTATCACAGCTCTACTCAATAAACTCCAGTGGCTCCATATAATTCCCAGGATCATATATAAAATCATCTTTTTTGTGTTCATAACCTGAGCTCTTCTATCTTTCCAATATTCTCATACTTCATAACACTTCCTCCTCCAGGTACACTGTGATGCAGTATATTTTCCTCCTTGTCTAGCATGAAATGCTACATTTCTAGTCATTTTTACTGATTGATCTCTATGCCTAGAATTGGTTAGATCTCCTCCCTCTTTGCTTCCTGGCTTCCTTCAAAACTGAGCTAAAATTCTCCTTTCTACAGAAAGACTTTCTGGATCTCTCTTAGTTCTAGAACCTTATCTCTGAGATTATCTCCAGTTTATCAGGTCTATACCTTGTCTATATAGGCATACCTTGAAGATATTGTGGGTTTGGTTCTGGACAACTGAAATAAAATGGCTATCACAAGCACACACATTTTTTTGGTTTCCCAGTACAGATGAAATTTGTTTCCTCTGTACTGTAGTCTTTTAAGTTTACAACAGTATTGTATCTAAAAAATAATGGGCATTCATTAAAAAAAACCACTTATTTTCTGACAATCAATACTGTGTGGTAGTTCCATAGCAGAAGAGTAGTAAGGGCTAGGCAATGGGGGTTAATTAAGTTGCCCAGGGCCACATAGCTAGGTAATGTCTGAAGTCAAATTTGAATCCAAGACCTCTTTTTTCAAGGCCTTGCTGTCAATCTACTGAGCCAACTAACTGCTCTGTACATACTTTAATTTAAAAAATGCTTTATTGCTAGGAAAAAAATACTATCTCCTGAACTTTCCATGGGCTGTAATCTTATTGCTCATCGAGTCACTTATCAGGGTATTTTGTTGCTGACGGTTGGGTTGGCTATGTTTTTTTTTTTTTTTTTAAATAAGACAACAGTTAAATTGGCTGCTTCAGTTGATACTACAGATTTTTTTATTGGCCTAGTTTCAATATTGTTGTGTCTCAGGGAATAGAGTGGCCTGAGGAGAGAGAGAAAGAGATAAGGGAACAGCCCAATGGTGTTCTTTGTCTTATATCAGCAACGTTCATGACAATTATGATAGTAACAGCAAAAATCATTGATCTCAGAGCATGGTAACAGATATTATAATAATGAGAAAAATTTAAAATATTCTGAGAATTATTGACACAATGTGAGTCACATCATTGGGAAAAAAAGGGTGCCATAAATCTTCAATTCGTAAAAAATGAAACTTCTGCAAAGTACAATAAAGCTAAGTATGCCCATGTATAATTGTTTACATATTGTCTCCCCCATTAAACTATAAGTTCTTTGAAAGCAAGGACTTTTTTCTTTTTATCTACGGTAATTAGTAGAGTATGTGGCACATAGTAGGTGTTTAACTAAAGAATATTTTTTTCTTTTCTCTAGACTGAAAAGATTCTCAGCTATCTTTCCTAGATTCCATTCTAAATATGGTGTTCGAATTTAAATATACACAAAGTTTGGTATCATTTGTCAATTAAGAATATAATTATACATATTTGAATCCCTATGCTTTTAAATGATTAAAAGTCAGTCACAATTTACTCCAAATGAATCAATAAACAATGTTTTATGGGGAAAGCTTAATAGCCCTATTAAGGACCAATATTTTTCAATATTGGAAATAAAAATAGTTTATTCTCTGTAATACCATAACACTTAGTTTGTAGAATCCTTTAAGTCCTAGCATAAGGTCTATGATACATATTTGTTACATATAGAGATTTCTCACTGAAGGAAATGAAAGGAATGTGTGTGTGTATATATGTGTGTGTGTGTGTGTGTGTGTGTGTGTGTGTGTGTGTGTGTGTGTGTGTGTGCCTGTGTGTTTTCTGGGCTAAGGATATTGAACATAAAGCTATTAGGAGGATATGAATCTTGCTAATATTTTGGATCACCGATCTCAGTAGATAAATGTCATTTATTCCTCATCCCACAAATATACTTTTCCTGTTGGTTATTGAGCCAGATGCTTCCTTTGTTCTACAATGTAGAAAGAAGGGTAAAAGAGAGAAGAGGAATATTTATTTAGCTTTGGGTAAAGCTATAAACATCTAGTACCTCCTTCCTCCTTCCTCCCCAAAGGAAAAGGGTCCAAGAAGGGTCAGGAGTGAGCATAATGCTTACTTGGGAACATCCTCTAATGTGGGAAACTATTAGGGTGGTGTTTGAAGACTGCCTCTTTTTCAATTTCTAGCATTTAGCACAGTGCCTGGATTATGGTAAAACATGATAGAACATGTTTTTATCTGTTTGTTTGCTTGTTACTTCAGCTGCTTAATTGTTTTAGAAGATTTTTCCTAAAATGGTAGACACAATAAATGCTCATTGACTAATATATTTTTTGATTCCGAAACTGTGATCATTAAAGGGTTGGAGAAAAGTAATTCAGGCACAGCTAACAATTGTGGGAGTCATGATGGGAGCTAGAGGTCTACTGGCAAAGCCAATATTTATTAGAGGCAGAGAACCAAAGTGAGGTTTTTCCTTCAGTGCCAGACTTCAAGTTAGTACTTGTTCAGAAACAAGAAGAAGAAAATGAGAGGAGCCTATCACTTTAATTTCTTCCAAAAATCAACACCAAGGTTCACTTACTTAAATATTAATTATACTTATATACTAAATGCACTGTTTTTCATATATAAAAATCTATCTTTACCTTTATGCTGCATGTCCCCCACACCTATAAATGCACTCCCTCCTCATCCTCATCTCTTAGAAGGACTGTCTTCCTCCAAAGCCTATTTCAAATGCTACCCTCTACATGATGCCTTTCCTGATATTCATTCACAAAAATTTAGCAGGTATTCACTAGGTATATATTGATATGTAAGCAATACCTGCTATATTTACTAAAATGTTAATAAAAGCAGTTATTTCAAGGCAGCAATGACTTCATTTTCCTCTATATCAGCACCAAACAAATCGCCTAAGACATAATAGACACAACAAAGGTTTGTTGATAGATTGGTTGATGCTTATGCTTGTAGTTAGAAATACGTTTATAGTCGACAGAAAAGCAGGCTGCTACTTTCCCCCAAACATGTAGGGTTCAAATACCAGCATTATCATAGTTCTTTGGTGTTAATGGAGGCATCATGCATGTTGACAATGATGACTATCAACAAGGCTTGCTTTACTTGGGTTTCTTTCTCATAACTCCTGGTCGTAACAATAGCTGGGTTTAAATTAAAGCAGATTTGCCTCACTGTTTTGCCTGCTGGTTCCCTTTCCTAGACCTTTAAATTTATTATATTTATGTTAATTTTTATTAATTGTTATTCAGTTTTATGTATTTATTATATCAATATTTATATTATATTTGTATTTCATTTTCTTGAGCTGCCTCTGAAGTATAGTTCAGACTTTGGTTGGTTACCATTTTATTTCTGTGAGATGTAGCCACATAAAAATAAACTAGGAAGGCAGGTCCTTCCATCTTGAAAAAATCTTTGAGTATGGGCCTGATACTGATTTGAAGGACATTTGAATGTGAAAAGTTTTATTACAAAAAGTTGGTAATTGGTCAATTTTTTTTTTGTTGGCTACAGAAGACAGTTGATTTAGGTACAATGGAGGTGTGATCTGCATGGATAAGACGTACTACCTACAGTAAGAAAATCATAGATATATGACTAGTTGGTCCACAAAGTGTCAGATGTTAGCTTCCTTCTAACTTTCTGGACCATTTGCTCATATTGCTTGAAAGATAAATACATATTTCCTTGGCATCAAGAACAGATGACTTATTTTAAGACTAGAACAGGTCTTAATCAACCTGCAATTATTAAGTACTTACTGTATGGCAATACTAGGTACTGGGAATACAACCGTAAAAATGAACTATTTCTTGCTGTGAAGGAACTTAACATTTCATTCAGGAAACAATAGTTTACCAACTGATCCTTTAATATGCTGTATTATTCATTTGAATATTCTGCCCCTAGGAAAGTCATGAATGTGAAAAACTCAAGATTTTCCATAGACACTGGTACCTGGTGTACCTTTGAAGTAACTTTCTATGAGAAATAACCCCTCCCCATCCACACATCTTCACCTGGAACCAACCAACTCACTTTGTCAGATGCAGTAGGGAGAAATGTGAAGAATTTTCTGAGTTAAACTAGAGAGCAGGTCTAGGAGGTAAAAGGGAAGGAGAAGATCTTCATCTTTGGTTCCTGAAAAATTGGAGTATATGCTTCCAAAGTAAGATTGACATTTCCTCACTTTCCCCTCTCTCTTTTGGGCACTTTAAAGATAGAACAGGCTAACAAGGAATAAGAAAGGGATATGGCAATTTAGCATAAGTTGAGTGATATAAGACAAGTCCAGTTCAGAAAAGATGGAAAGGGGAGAATGAAGGCTGGTAGAAGCCTTTTCATCCAGTCTCCTAGAGTTAGAAAAGAGTTGTCAGTAGAAAAAAAATTCAGAATAGGTGAAATTTGTTTATGATGCTCTACTATCTTCCTTTCTTCACCCTTCTCCAACATCTCATAGATGCCTCATCCTTTCTTCTTACTCATCTCCCTCCCTCATGCCATTTTTTAGCTGTTGAATGCCTGCTTTCCTCTAAAATGACTTCTTGTTATCTCTGTTGCCTTCTTCTGCTTAAATGCATGTTCCCCTTATTGTGACAAATGTACAATTCAAAAAGGTAATAAGCCCTCTGTCTCTGTTTTTGTCCCTGTCTCTGTCTGTCACTGTCTGTCTGTCTCTATCTCTCTTTCTCTGACTCTCTGTCTCTGTTTCTCTTTTCTTTGTTTCTTTCTCCATCTCTCACATTTGCACACCTTCCAAGATACAATTCTTCTACTCTCCTTGCCTAATTTCCACTGGGCATGCACTAGGAGCAAGAGTTTATTGGTATGTTTTCCTTAAGTAATTCACACAGTCACTCTATTGACAAGATAATTCACACTGCTGTCCCATTGATAAAGAACAGCTAGAAGAAGCTGGGCAGGACCGAGGATGAGAGCTATATACTAACCACAATTCAGTGCACTATTATTGTTGTATTATTTATTCTTTATATAGGGCATTCCTTCTGAGCTGCCCAAAGTACTTTCCTGTACACTAAATAAATGATTAACCCTCAGAACCCTGCTATGAGGAAAGCAGATATGCAAAGGAGATGAGAAGGTAAGGAGAAAATTAAATCTCACACGTGAAAAAATACATCAAAAGTGGTTAGGAGAGCAGTTTCTGGGTCTAAAGACAGGCATTGGGAGGGACAAATGCCACTCACCGGCTACCCTACCATGGGATCCTACAATGTTGTCCAAAATTTAGTTTCTAGCTATTACTTAGTTCAGGAAAATAGATACTACTCTGTTAATAGTTACATTAGAAAGTAGCTTATATGGATTTTCTAGGACTTTAAAATAGGTCTTATTTTACAGATATGCCTGTTAAATTCAGCCACACGAAACTGTCATGATGGTTAAAGGATCTTGAGAAAGGTTCTTGATTATTCTAGATTTTAAGCTTATCCTGTTTTGGGGTCTGGAGGTAAGAGGTCCCTTCACCTCTAAAAATAAGGGCTCTCTGATTATTTTTCTTATGGATCCAGAAATCCACCCCCTCCATGGCAAGGTTCAGGGAAAAGAAAAGAAAAGTTGTCAAAAGACTACCTATGATAAAAACAAGTTCATGGAAGCCTGCCAAAGTCACTGATGTGTGCTGATGATGTAAAATGATACATTAACCCTATCCTCCTTCAATGGTAGGAAGAAAGGAACTCTACCCTTGTTCTCCAATTCCCCAGTCCTGACTAAGTATGGACTTTCTAGTCCATTGATTCCTGGAACCAAATAAGAAAATCTGATGATGTTTCCATTTTAATTCCTGTACAGAAAGAGAGACAAACAGCCCCCTACTGTGTCTCTCTGCTCCTATTGACAGCCTATAGCCTGCATACTCATAGGCCAAAGTCCCATAACCTCCATGGGGCTCAGTTTACTCAACTGTAAAAGTGAAGAGCTTAGACTCAATGACCTAAAAATCATTTCAGTCTCCAAACTGATTATTTTATTAACTATTATTAGTAATATTGCTTACTATCCTGTTTCGTAGAGTATTCTGATTCCCTTCACTCCTCCTGCTCAGAGTTTCTTTTGTTGGAAAGAACTATTAGACCATTTTCATTTTTTTTAATGTTTCACTAGTCCTCCCAAAATAATTCTTTGTGGATTTTTTCTTTTTCTTGTGCCACTTCCTGCCTTACTTGGCTAACCTAAACTTAAAGGTTTAAAAAAAGCTTTCTTCACCACAACCCTATTCACTGTGAAATGCAAATACGAATATTCTCATTTTATAAATGAAGAAACTGAGAGTTAAGAGATTAAGCAGAAATCCTGAGGTTCTAATTCACATCTTTTGACTCCAAGAAGAAATCTTATCCTATTACAATTCAGTGACATATATGAATTATATTATAATTTCATGACTATATAAAGTGATAGTAATAACTAAATTTAGGTAAGATTTTATGTTTTGCAAAGTTCTTTTCTTATGTAGTCTCTTCATTTGGTACTCACCACAACAACCCTATGAGGAGATAACTCTTTATCTTATCCCCATTTTACAGATGAGGAAAAATTGAAACTGAAGTTAGTTCAATACACTAAAATAACATAAATGACGTAAAAAAATCATGCAAATTCTGAGGATAAAAAAATCATGTCCAATGTGACATTTGAAATGGTTTTTGAAGAATGAGAAGAATTTCAACAAGTAGATATGGAAAAAATAGAATTTATGTGTGGAGAACAGTATGATGAAAGATCTATATATCAGAAAGTGCAGCTTATATAAGGACAGCAAATAGTCCAATTTGCCTTGAGTATAGTTTATATCATCGGGTGTAATATGATATAAGGTCAGAAAAATATGACACCAAAATGTGGAGGGCCTTGAATGACAGGATAGGGAGTTTGAACTTTAACATTAACCAATAAATGTGTACATAAGGAAAATAAGAATTGCCATTATCTTACGTAGTAAAAGAATCTAAATAAATCTGTTTTGTAAGTCTCTTTTTAAATCAGTGGTTCCCAAACTTTTTTGGTCTACCACCCCCTTTCCAGAAAAAATATTACTTAGCCCCCTGGAAATTAAATTTTTTAAAAAATTTTAATAGCAATTAATAGGAAAGATAAATGCACCTGTGGCCATCACCACCCTCCTGGATCATTGCAGCACCCACCAGGGGGTGGGGGCGCCCACTTTGGTAATCACTGTTTTAAATCAACAAGAGGTAAATTTAAGAAAATTGGGTAAAAATTTAGTAATTAGAACTTCCAGAAGTAGAATAGGCAGCTTTGAGAAGACATGGGTTCCCGCTCCTTGGAGCTCTTCAAACAGAGGTTAAATGATCATTCTACATATGTGTCTTTTATATTATATTGGGGATTGCCTTTATGTACCTCTTGTAGTGGGCACCTGTTAAGGTCACTTCCCACTCTAAAATTCTTTTTTTTGTATTTTATTTTATTGTATTTTTCCTATGGTTACATGATTCTTGTTGTCTCCCTCCCCTCTTCCCTTCTCCCTCCTGGAGTTGACAAGCAATTCCATTGAATTATACATATATAATCATTTGAAACCTATTTCCATATTATTCATTTTTGTAATAATCTTTTAAAACCAAAACTCCAGATCATATACCCATGTAAATAAGTAATAAATCATTTGTTTTCTTCTGGATTTCTACTCCCACAGTTCTTTCTCTAGATGTAGCTACCACTCTAAAACTCTGATTCTGTTATAAAGCAATAACACATGCAAATGATTTCAACTCATCAATGTGTATTTACTGACCATCTACTTACCTTAATATCCATCTTATTTCTACTTCCCTCTTCTTACTCACTTCAACACTTTATTTTTAAGGCTTCTGACCTCCTAACTCAACTGAAACTGTTCTATCTTAACTGTAATCTTTTGGCCTCTTCTCTGTCCATATTCTTCTTGACCACTTTGCAGCATTTAATACTGTTGACCACTACCTCAGGTAAGAAAAGGTCACAAGCCTATGTGCCTAACGACTCCTAATCCAAGTACAATGGGTCATGGGAACAGCTATTAACCCATTTCAAAGATCCAATTCAAAGGCTTAGTCTGGAAACAGTGGTCTGAGTTAAGTGTGAAAAATGTAGGTTTAAAGACAAAGCAATTAATAGGACACAAAAATGTTTTTGGAGAACATCCAAATGGGCAAATTAAAATATTTTAAAATAAATAATAGTTTTTTTTTCATTAAAAGAATAAGCCTGAAGCTGATAGCTTTGTCTTTGCTGAATCTTCTTTTCCTTCAACTAAGTGCAATAAATCTATGGACTTGTTTCCTGTGGGCATACATTCAGATGCCTCAGTGTTCATTATTTTGCATGCATGTTTGCGCTACTTCATCAGCTCTTATTACAAAAGCACTTTAAGATAATTTGTTGGAAGTCTCTTTTAAATGGATGTGGTGTAGCAAACAGAGAGAAGACCTTGGAGCCAGTTAGAGCTACATTCCTCTGACATAGAAACTGTATGCAACAAGGCCACTTAAACTTTCTTAGCTCTAAGGAACTCTTTAAGACAGTAAGTTGCAGAAAAGGTGCCAATTTGCTTTGGCAGAGGGAGTTTCCTCATTCAGTAGTTCCCTGTATCAATGTAATCACAAGTCTAGTCTAGTACCTGTCACTATAAGGTGTAACAATATTATCGTTATCAATACAATTATAATCAATTAATCAACAAGGATTTGTTAAGTATTGACTATGAGCCAGATAACCTATCATGAATTACAAAAATTAAATGAAACATTTGCTATCTATCCTCTTGGAACTTTTTACTCTCCTAGATGACAACATAGAACATGCCAAAGATATTAGTGTTGGGGTGTGTGCATGTGTGTATAAAACCATAATATATGGAGTTTAAGAAGACTAATATATAATTTTAAAGAATATGCAAGGTCCCAAAGGTCTTAGAAAATACATCCTGTGTTTTCCTTCCTCTAACTTGTTAAGGAGTCATGTTTGTTAATCTTTTGTAAAAAGGTAGCACTTAGATAATTTGAAGTAACAGGGGAACATTATCCAATGTTCTGTTTTCTCATTACTTTGAGAAAACTCATCATAGCTACAAAAATCTAAAATTAGAACATTAGGAGATAATTAGTCTTCTCACAGAAGGAAGAATGCCATTGGGCCCATTTAAACAGGAAACTCTCAGAGTTTAGCGAAGCTTTGTTTTTAATAGGAACATAGGATCACAGATTTAGAACTGTAAGGGACTGTCAAAGCCATCAAATCCAACCCCTTCACTTTATAGACGAGGAACTGAGTGTGAGAAAGATCCTGTGCGTTGCCCTGTTTGTACAAATCATAAGTACCTAAGGAAGGATTTGAACTTGGCGCCTCGATTCCAAGACTGGCACTCTTATCAACTATCCCACCTCATTGTGTCTATAACTTTTTGGGAAAATATATATTTTGCAAAGTAGGGTATGGTCACCAATACTTTACCTTACTTTGAAGAAGTCTTTGAAGAAAGATGTCAGATTTGAAATAGAGTATCCTTAAAGGCAATTCTCTGCAGCTATCTAGTGGCAGGTTATTGAGAAGAAATTACTTTGCAAAACTCAATGTGTAAAATATATATATATATATGTATATACTATATACATATACTATATACATATACTATATACATATACTATATACATATACTATATACATATACTATATATATATATATATATATA
>NC_058132.1:555080055-555085650 GCF_016433145.1 Gracilinanus agilis | reverse complement strand
TATATATATATATATATATATATATATATAGTAATGGTATGGTGGCTGGAGAGATGGACTTGAATTCAGGAAAACCTGAAATTGGGATCTTTTGACATGCTAGCTAGGAGATCTTAGGCATGTCACTTAAGTTCCCAGTACCCAAGTGACCCTCTATAACTACATATTGCTGAGATGCCGCCAATCTGCATTAGTAGAGGGAGTTTCCACATCTTGGAATTGATAATGATGATGGTGGTGGTGGTGGTAATGATGATGATATCTAGCATTTATATAGAGCCTTAAGGTTTCAGAGAACTTTACATTTGTTACTTCATTTGATTCCCTTTACCAATCAAGTTATAGGGGTTCAATTTTGATGCTCTCTTCACAGAAACAGAAGTATATAGGGAGATTTCAGTTACAGGTCTATTGTCCAAGAAGTAGCCTAGCTAATTTCAGAGAGACTCATCACCAGAAACTTGGCCACCGAGAGATAAATAATTTAGCTACAACTCTGGTCAAAGATAATTTAATGCTACCTTTTAGAATTCTTGACTTCTTTCAAAATTCATTTCAAAGGTTACCTTCTTCAGGGTGCTATCTAGATCTCCTTAGCTGATATTGTTTTCCCAACTCACTGTACCTTCTAGTCTGTATGCATTTGAATATAATTATTTGTATACATGTTGTATTCCTATAAGTATTTAAGCATTTTCAGGGATGTGGTTGTCTATGTCTGTAATCCCTTCCAGTGGGTCTAGCTGAGACTGATGGATTACTAGAATTCATGAGGTATTAATCAAACAACACATGAACATTTATTAAGCACCTACTATGTCCCAGGTACTGTGCTAAACACTGTTTTTGAGCTGCATTAGGAAAAGCCAATTGAGTGTCTTCTCTAAGTCCAGGACACATACGGTAAGCCCTTGGGAGAGATGGGGCCTCCAGGCTGCCTAAGAAGAGGTCCAGGTCTGAACTGGCTCAAATCAGAAACCAAACAGGGACAAACTTCCATGCTGATAGCAATGTGTCTGGCTATGAATGACTGCTGTACTGCAATACTGGGAGATATAGAGAGACTCACACATACAGGGATTCACAGAGAGATAAATAGTTCAGACTCATACTTGTTCTAAACACATTTTATTCTATATTCTAGCCTTTTCTATGAGGAAATTCTTTATCAATAGATTATCATTTTTCCAGGGAAGAAATTCAGCATTACTTTTTATTTTACAAGCATCACCATGTTCAGGAAGCAGAGTCACAAAGATCCAAATCCAAAGCTTCTTGGAAAAATAAGTCTACTGGGAGACAAGACAGCAAGCACTTACTATGTGTTAATTACTAGGACCAGAAATACAAATATAAAGAAAGACAAAAGCTGCCCTCAAAAGTTTACATTCTATTAGTCAAAGACAACACATTAAAGGGAGCTGAAAAATGGGAGCAATGAGTTTAGTGGCCATAGTATGGAGAGAAAGTCTGGTAGATCCAGGAAGCTATTTGGAGAGGAATGGATACATGACTGGCCTGAGTCATCATCTTAAAATGCTTGTTCTGAGAAGAACCAGAGAATCAAAGGAAGAGGTTATAGGGGGAAAGGTACTCATAGCATGAGACAGTTTACAAAGCATTATAAAGACAAGTCAGGGAGACTCAGGAATTTAGATTGGAAAGTAATGAAGACTTGTAGGATGCACTTGAATTGAGGGCAGTAGCTCTTCTGAAAATGTTAAAACTCATTTTGTTTTGAAATTTTTAATGATCTGATTATTGTGCCAATTTTTGTTCTTAAGAATAATTCAAGCCAACTCAACAAACATTCATTAAACATCTACTGTAAACTGTAAAAAGCACTGTAAATACAAAATCAATTCAGTGAATATGTATTAAACACCTACTATGTTCCAGGCAGTTTGCTAATATAAAAATTAAAGCCTTTACTCTCTAAAAGCTTACATGGACAAAGGAACAGATGCAGAATTATACATTCAGAAGATCTGTGTTGAAATACTTTCTCCTCTCTCCTCTACCAACTCTCTTTGAAATTGGTTGCTATTGCTTCCCATTACCTTGAGAAATATTTCCTGATGGGATATGAAAGGTAGGAACCAGGGTATTATGGTGATGATAATCCTCAATATATTTCTGTACAAATAAGTTTCTATCTGATTACATCTTCTAGCATTTCAAAGAGAGGCACCTGTTCTGACCATTGAGATTTAAAACCACATATGAAATTATATAGCATCATTGTTATGTTTCACCAATGCCATTTTAGATATAAACATTTGAAGTCAGTAAACTAAGAGGAGTAGGGGGTGCAGGGGAGGGAAGAGAGAGACAGAGAGAGAGAGAGAGAGAGAGAGAGAGAGAGAAACTTAAGCATAATTTTAGATGATTTGGTAGCCACATATAATGATAGATTGTTTTTCTTTTCCCCATGCAATTTGGGCCTACATTTTTCATTGTGATTTATTTGTATTCACTTGCTTTTTAATTTTTTTTTTCTATCTGAGTTGGATAAAGTAGAGTTTTTCACCAGCACTATTCTTATTGATGGTATGGGACTCATTGGTTATTCTGTTTATTAGATAATAAATATGAACTCAAGCACGCTGTTTTAGGCCTTCACTAGACTGCATTCCCTAGCAATGAACACATAGTGTCACTGTGACCACATACTAATAACACACAAATTCCAAAAAAAAGTTTTCCTAAATTTCAAAGTTATTTATTTGTCATCTGGGTGTTACTTTGGAACTTTTAAGTTCACAGCTAGCAAGATTTGGTTTTTAATCATCTTTATTTTTACCTATGAAACTTTTACATCTTCTATAGAGATGCTTCTTTTGACAGCAAGAAAGTCAAGAAGCAAACAGGCAGAAGGTCCAACCTTTGTAGATTAATGTGCAGGAGAGAAATAAATTGGTCTGAAGAAGTAAGTAATTACCCACCAGCATGCATTTCTGGTCAACTATGCTTAATCAATGTGCTAGAAAAAGATGTTCTGCTCCAATCAATAAGGAATACAAATACATCAAAAATGGCCAAAGTCTGTCTTGAATGGTAAATAGACTCTTGAAAAACAACCACTTTTTTTTATAAACTGAAGTCTACATGACATATTTACCAACACTTAGCAATAGTTACTACATGTGGTTCTTGCAATAGACTTTGTTCTTCATTTTTGTTCTTTTCCTTAAATAATAATATAAATGTTTTCCATGATAGTGTAAAGGATATAGAGACATGATAGATAAATGAATGAACACACATTCATTTAGTGAATACTATATTAGGCTTTTAGACTCTGGGGATAGAAACTAAAAAACAAAACCATCCCTTCTCCTCAGGAGTTCATTCTCTCTCTCTCTCTCTTTCTCTCTCTCTCTCTCTCTTTCTCTCTCTCTCTCAATATATATATATATACACATATATGTAAATATATTTGTGTTGTATATGGCTCTATATGTACATGTATGTATATATAAATATATCCATATATACTATAGATAGATGATATATAAATAATGTAATTAATACCTACAAATGATGAAGTAAAAGGCAACATTTCTATGTTCAATTGCCTGAACCATTCAATTCTATTTTACCCTCTAAAACAAATCATTAGTGGAGAGGGGGGACTTACTTCCCTCCTTTCTTCAAAAAACCAAAAATAAAGCTGAAATTCTTTGCTTTGGTGGGAAGTAAAGCAAAATGGAATTCTAGGCATAACTAGAAACTGTACTATGTACTTCCTTTCTTTGGTCTGTTTTCCTTTGACCTGCTTCCTCTAGGCTAGTTCTGACTTGCCTTGACCTTATTGTAAGTCAGAATACATTGGTTCACATTTGCTTTTATCTTGTAGACTTCTCAAAATCAAATTCACACTGGGATATTAGGCAAATGAGCTTTAGGAATCATTAGCCCCTTGTTAATCAACATGGGGACATATATATGTATACATATATGCATATATATGATAAAAGCAAATGTGAACTGATGTGTTTATATATATATATGTATATATATACATATATATATATATATATTTTTCCCCCCCTCTCACCCCAAGGGACACAGAGTTGGAAATTCTGATCTTAAGTCAAAGTCTCTGCCTCTTTTGACTGGGTGCCATTGGGCAGGTCATTTGACCTGAGTTTAGCTCTAAAAGGTTCACCTCTCAGGAGCCTTGTAAAGATTAGTTGAATCCTGTGAAGTATTTTAGGGAAAAAAATGAAGAGTTCGATATTATGACTTAACTTTAAAATGTCACTTGCAGTGAAGTTGGCATGAAGCCGATAAAATTCCTTCAGCAACAGCATGTCAAAAAGGTTCCTTTTAATTCTCCACCCAGAAGTTTAAAAAAGCTGTACCTAGAGCATTATTTGACTTTTTAAACCCCTTGAGTAATTTCTTTTTTAGGAGTTTAAATTGGCAAGGGTTCCGAAGTCACACAAAGTTCTACTAGCTCACCTGTAACGTCTTCATTTCAGGCAGTGAGTTGGATAGATTCTCCCAGGAATTGAGGTCCCTCAATTCATGGCTGGTATTGAGATGAGGGATTTAGAAATGTTTCTCTGGGGAAGGGCAGAATTTAAGCATTAAAAAAATCCATGGATTCAAGAGTGGGAAAAAAAAGAGTCAGAAAAAAGCATTAAGCTCTTATAACAATAGCCAGCTTTTACATAGCTCTTTAAAGACATTGCAGTCTTCATGTATTATCTCTGGAGTCACCTAAAAACTCTATGAGGTAGGTACTCTAAGTATTATTATTCCTATTTTGACTAAGGGCAGATAGGTGGCACAGTGGATAGAGTACCAGGTCTGGAGTCAGGAAAATTTATCTTTCTGAGTTCAAATTTGGCTTCAGACACCTATTAGCTGTGTGACTCTGGGCAAGTCATTTAACCCTGTTTGCCATTAAGTCCTCTTTTGTAAAATGATCTGGAGAAGGAAATTCCCAACTTCTCTACTATCTCTGCCAAGAAGACAGTGAATAGGGTCACAAAGTTTCAGATGTGACTGAATGAGCAACCACTTTTTTTATTTACAGAAGAGACAACTGATGGCCAGAAAGATTAAAGTGTCTTGCCCAGGATCAAACAGTTATTAGGCAAGTTTCAGAGAACTTCCAAATTCCAAAGCAAGCATTCTATTTGCCTCACTCCAGTGTTTCTCTTATATAAGGTATGTTTATTGTTATTCAGTCATTTTCAATCATGTCCAGGTTTTCTTGGCAAGGATAATGAAGTTCAGTGCCATTTCCTTCTCCATCTCATTTTAGAGATGAGGAAACTGAGGCAAAGAGGATTAAGTGACTTGCCCATGGTCATTCAGCTTTTAATATTCTGAGACCAGTTTTGAATTCAGGGAAATGAGTCTTCCTCACTTTACCACCTAGCTTCCCTATCCTATATAAGCTTTAAGAGGTTTGCTTTCTTTGAGGAGTAGAAGGGATTATTTGAAACCACATTAGTAAAGAAGATGGAAAGGTTAGGAGTTCATCAGACTGGTGCATCTGTACGTCTCTCTATTTTCAAATAGCATGAAGGTGGGAACAAGTAGATAATAATAATTCACAATTATGTGGTAATTTAAAAT